>NW_015113199.1:275338-313779 GCF_001443285.1 Poecilia latipinna
AATCTTTCCTCAGATAAGAGGAGGTGTCTCTTTAAGGTGCTCAAAACCGTCTGTCGGTTTTTCTGCTTAAGAAGTTCTCTCCAGAAGTATATTTTACTTTACTTAAGAAATGCTTCACTTTACTTGTAAAGCACAGCAGGAACAAAAAGCCGTCAGGCAAGTGCACAGACAAGGTCTCCAAGCAGCATTTGACTTTGTAAAAGAGCAGCTTCCATCTTCAGAGCACTTCAAACAATCATTGCCCTCAGGTCCTGCCAAAGGCTTTAAAACTTCTCTTCCTCCTGCTCTGCTCGCTAAAACCATTAAACACATTAAGTTGACTCAGGATATAGAATAAAATAATAAAATGGAAGCCTGAGTCCTCTTGCTCTTGCATCCAGCAATGCTGAGTATCGAGTTTAAAGGACTAATGCAAGGCACAAGGCGAAACATCATTAATAGCTGCATTTGTGTTTAATAGACTTAGCAGACACAATAATCACTGCATAGTATAACTGAAGCTTACTGTGGAGGTAAACATCCATCCATCCATCCATCCATCCATCCATCCATCCATCCATCCATCCATTAATCCATCCATCCATCCATCGTCTCAGATGTGGAGGAGTTGATCCTCATCCCAGCTGCGAACCACCCAACGAAACTTTTCTCCACTTTAATTCCATCAACTCATCTGCAAACATCAACTCATTTATGATGGAGATCAAATGTGCAAAACATATCCAAGGCAAATTGTCAGCTGGCTCAGCTCCATTATTGGACAGCATGTAACAATGAAAAGTACTTCTATGTTTGGACGCTCTCCAACAATAAACTGGAACATGAACAGGCTGAGAAACAGTTGAAGGTGTACACATCTATCAACAAGAATTCAGTTGAATGTTGTTTCCTTTTAGTAAATATGCATTTCCTGTGTTTTGTTTTCATCGTTTTTGCAACCAGGCTTGTCAGCTGCAGAATAATTGTGCATGAAATTGTACAGCACTTTCAAGGCAGGCCTTTAGAGCAGCAGAGGAGTAAGAGCTTCAGGCAATTTACCTCAAATAACCTGTTGTCCTTTAAAAATGTTGTTATGGTTACTGAAAAGAGATTCATTTAAAGAGGTTTTCATGACGTCTTCCATTCAAACTTAGGTTTGTGGAGACTCTAAACTCGAGCTGAACACAACAATAGCTTAGAAATCACAAAATTTTCACTGAAAGAGGAAATATTTCATCAAATAGATACAAGAAGCTTTCTGTTTCAAACCAGCTCTGACTCTGCCCACACTTTAAAAAGTAGAGGGTCAATAGTTTTCACTTTAAGGCTCTCTTATTGCTGTTGCACATGTTTGTTTTTTGAAGCAAGCAGAGCTCATTGAAGACCTCAAAAGAGCTGGAGGCTAGAGCTGCTTTTCAGCAGGGAGTGAAGAAGAAGAGGAGGTGGTGGTGGTGGTGGTGCTAGTGGATGTGGTGGGTATGCTGAGCATGCTCTGTGAAGCCCGGGGCCCAGAACGAAGCTCCACTGACCTTGAGGGTGTCATTTCGATCGATCGACAGAAAGGAGCGGTGTATGCATGTGAGGGAGACAGAGGGAAAGAAAGATGGAGGCGTGCAACTTCACCAAACAAGGAGAAAACTGAAACCTGCACTAATGATGAATCATTGATAAGTGGACAGAGGAAGACTTCGTCTTTCATCTCTGATTTATTTTTTCTTTTTGCGCTCTTTGCCTTGTTCCATCTTTGTTTTCGATGCCTGCGGTCTGACTCCAGAATCTTTCAGCATTTTATCATATCTTTCTTTAAATCCTTTGATATTCTCCCGTTTCTGTTTTTCTTCTCTGACTTCCTGACAAATGTCAAATTTAGCATTTATTTCTCTCTTCCTCATCTTCTTCCTCCTCACCAGCTGGCTCTCACTTTCTCTGCTTCACAAGTGCTGATTCACTTTCAGTCATTTTGGTCTGTCATGACATTTTAGTTTCACTGCTGTGTCAGAAACGGGCTTGACGATGGCACTTCTCTTCCTACAGAGCCAGAAGTACCACAACAGCAGCTGTGCGAACAGGACGCAGCTACAACAGCTGCCGATACACCTTGAACACTTCACTTTTTGTGATATTATCAGAAACTTGAATGTATTTTGTTGGAATTTTAATCAAACTAAAGAGGCCCATGGTAACTCTGAAGCTGCACGTTGGCGACACAACACAACAATCGGAAAGTATCCCTGCCTATGCAAACTTTTCATTCCATTCAAAATCATGAAGCATTTTGCATCAGTCAATCACATGAAACTGTAAATAAAAACATTAAGGTGTGTGGATGGTTTGGAAGGGTTTTTATCCACATATGTTCTTTTTAAGACAGCCTACTGTCATGTTTTTTTTCCCTTCGTTCTACATTTTCTGACTTTCATTTTTTTAAGCATCATGTGAATGTGTGTTACTTTTAAACATATCTCATTGTTGTATGTCTATAAAAAAGTACATTTAAATTTTTTTAAAATTGCGTTGCCATGCATTTTCACTCTAATCAGTGACTGATAATGTGGCACAATTACTCCAAGCCTCCTTTCTTTCAAGAGTCTTATTGATTCAGCACATTCAATTTCTTAGAAAACTAAACTGGTGTGCAAAATCTCCCCTTTCTGCATCTTAATTTTAAACATGAATGCAAAGGATGGTTTGATTAAGTTTTTGTCACTGGTTAGTTAGAATCACATTTGCCAAGAAACAATTAGGGCCAATTTATGGGCGCTCACTGGTGTTTATTTGAAAAGCTGTCACCAGGAAGATTATGGGCATTAAACCAACACAGAGTCTACAGAGACACATTTGCATGCAGCCCTCTATTAAGCCAACGGGGTCTCTCTGCTGCAATGATGTTGCACAAAGGATGCCTTGAAGTTAAAAAGCACCAGCTGCAGCACGGTTCCTTTTTACAAGATGGGATGTCTTCATCTAATTAGTCCAATCGATGTTTTTTCAGATTGATCAGCATAAGACTTGCAGAAAGCATTTTGGAACCCAACCTATCTTGCTTAGCGTTATACTAACCACAGGAACAGAAAGAACTTCTTGTCATTTCTGGAAATGATTTAAAAATTAAAATATAAATGATCCAAGTTATTTTGTGAAGCATATCTGCCTTTAAAAGTACAGTTCTTTGTTGTGGTCATGTTTATTGTCAGACAGAAAGAGGCGAAGAGACATCTAGTAACCAGAAAAAACTCAAGTAAACATTATAATGACTCTAAGATCCTTATGGGTAATCACAAACAAAGCCACCAAAATCTTACTTTATAAGACAAATTTATCATCCTAGTGTCTCCTAACATCTGCTCAAATGCAAAGCTTGCATGTGAAGTTTGGCTCATGCATCTGCACTATACAACCTGACAGGTCTCTCTTCAGACATCCAGAGTTTTGTGACTTAACAAAATTCCTATTCAAAACATTGCACCAAATACACGGTCTTCTTCTGCTTGTGTTTTTTTTTTTTTTTTTGTTAAGAACTGCAGCTGGCCATCTTCCTTTTGTCTGATATAAAAGCATCCCCGAAGCATGATACTGCCAACACTATATTTTGCCCTGGGAATGTTATGCTTGTGGGTGACGTTCCTGTAATAGATTCCACCACACTTACAGCATTGCCTGTCAGCATTAAAATCACAGTGAGAAGAGCATCTGCTTCTACAGTTCAGGACTTATTTCAACAATGGCGTTCAACTCAGAGTTACCATGGGCTCTAGAGTGAAACTGTTTACCAATTAAATAGTCTAACAATTAGCTTGTTAGCCCTGTGTTTTATTTATGGATTTGAAGGTAAATAGGACTTAATGTCTGGGGTGGTGGTGGGTGTTTGGGTGGAGTGGACGTTGTGAAAAATATGTATCCTTTCTTTCTACTTCACTTGTATGCAGTACTTTGCATTTGTTTACCATGTAATATCCAATTAAAATATTATTTGTATTATATAATTTGTGGTTGTATCATGACAAAATGTGAGAAAGTTTAAGAGATGTAAATACATTACACTGCACCGGAAAACTATATATTTAAAAAAACAACCCTGCTCTAAATGTCTTCTGTGGTTATTAATGACGGAGAAACAGAATGTTGCATTCATTACAGAAATGTAAACAAGCTACTGCAGCTATTTAATTTGCAATCAGAAAGAGATACTGCCAGCATCAGAGGCTGTGCTTATTCACTGCACATCTGTTGGACAAGTCACAGGGCCCGATGTATGCTGATTACACTTTTTGTTCACAAGTCCGTCATCATTGTCAGCTCTGACTGTGCTTATGTGGGTGAGTATGTCTGTGTGCACAAGTCTATGATTTAGCAAACATGTTCTGATGAAAAAAATGCTAGCTACTTTACATTAGCACCCACAGACCTGTGCCATCTGGGGTTGGATTTCCAGAGTTTAGAGGAACTGGTCAATGGTCAGAATGAAGAATTTTAAGCAAACAGCAGTTATGTGGACTCAGACGTTAGCCTCTGTCTGACTCCAATCTGCTCCTGCTGATGCTACAGTTATTCCCCTGATAAAGTCCCTCCACTCTCAACATGCTGTAGGCCACACTCATCAGGCTGTTTGTGGAGCATAAGGATGGGGCCGCATCATAAGACGAAGGGCAAGAGTGGAAATAAGAAAAGATAAAGACTCAAGGCGAGCAATCAGAAGGAGAGAAACGGCAATGGGATCTAACATCTTTCTTTCCACATGAGTGGAAGTGCATAGTCAAGGAAAAGTGTTTGGCTAGCAAAAAAAATACACAGCCATATACATTTTACACAGCATATTAAAATGCAGAGAGGTTATTTCTTTCATTTTCCTTCAAACTCATGTAATTTTGCAGGAGCAAAACAAAACTATGCAACTCCATAAATTCACAAAATGCACATTCGCTCCCCCTGCCTTCCCTCCATCTTCTCTGGAGGCCAAACTATTTCACTTCAGCGGTAAAATGCACATACGTTTGGCAAACACATTTCTTAAGTCCCTAAATATCTAAATTTACATTTGCTTTATGTCTGCTCATTTAAATTTTAAAAGCTCAAATGCTAGCAGAGCAGACGGTGCGAATATGTAAAATAATTTTGAAACGGCTATATTTGTAAATGGCATAAAACGACTTCCTCAAAACATTGCTTTAACTCCTCAGTCTATAGGTAAAATGAACCAAGCCGAATGGAAAACACACAAAAAACAGCATCAACTAAAAGGCTCATATAACTCCGGTTGTGTATACAAAATTTATCTAGCATAGATGTTACTGTTAGTGCACAAGAAAAAGAAGACATCTACCGAAGAGTTCAGCTAAATCCATTCTAATAAATCAGGAGGTTAATGCCTACAAGAGGAATCTGATTAGTTTCTTATGTAGCCAATGCAGAAGTCAGTGAGTGAACATTCTGAAGATACATTTGAAAATAAGATTACAACAGAAAACTTTAAAAGCAAGCATCTGAGTATGAAGGATTCAACAATGGCTAGAACAGCAGACTTGCATTTCCATGACAAAGGTTTTGTAAGTTTAACCCGCATGCATGTTATTCACCAACAGACCTGAGACCCATAAGAATGACTAAACTACAGCAGTTTCCACCCACTAAAGGAGGATTCATGGATACATATTGATCATTGTATATATATATAAAAAATCAAGAGTCAAAACTGAAATTACGCTGCTTTACACAGCAGACTGTGTAATGTAAATTGAGAGTAATGAACCAGTCAGAACAATGTAACTTTTATATGAATTTTTTTTAATAGACAATTATGCAGTTTAATTCATACACTTGCAAAATTTACAGAGATGTTACTGATTTTTTTTTTCTAAAATGTTTAATATAAAATATAACAGAAATACAGTAATCTACCCTTAAAACTCTGACCGAATAATTTCAGAATACATGATAAAAGTTAGTTAAGCCCAAAATAATTTGTGTACCTCTCAGCTTTAGGTTTAAAGGAATCTTTTAGTTTTACTAAACTGTTTCTTCTGACTGTCAATAATGTTTTGGATAGGCCCAGCCAGAGTCCTGACAAGAATCTGAAAATTAATCTATAGAGGGAGCTAAAGATCAGGATGGTTTCAAGGTCTTTCAACCTCAACGACTTGGAGTTTTTCTAAAAAGATGTTTCCAGTGGAAACATGCAAATAGCTGGTTGGAAATTGTAAAAACATGGGTTTAACTGCTGTAATGGTCAGACAGGTTTTTCCAATGATTACTGCACAGGGTCTAAATAATTTTTGGCATGGTAATTTATAATAAACTAAAAATAAAACTAAGTGCTTTTTTTCCAGGTCTGATTTTATTTTATTTTTTCAGATAAATAATTTTAAATCTAAATCTCCAAGGGTGGCATTTAAATTTACATGCCGCCCTTCCAACCATCCTCTCACTGGCTTTAGCATCTGTCATGCCTGTTGGAACGGAAACAACTGTTGATGGTTAAAATGCCATTTTAACCATTTAAAATGCCACTGTAGCTACTGTAGGGCACGTAGTGAATTGTCTCCAGTCAGAAAAAAACATATTTACCTTTATGTTATTTAAATGTAAATAATCCATTCTCTATCCTACAAGTTTACATTTGCAAGTTTTTACAGTTAATTCAATAAGACTGAATGCCTTTTTACTCAATATAAGATTAAAAATGATCAGGATTATGATCTGCTGTCATCTGTACCAAAAGAACACAATGTCCTAGCATTAGAAAATATCAGGACCTTCCACCATTATAATGGTAAGGGTGGCCAAAATATTCATATTCGTTTAAAGTAATTAAAAGAGACAGAGACTTATTTGGCAGCAGATGCTAGTTTCATACTTTCGTTCTTTTAGGTGAAACTTAACACAGGACCTGATATTTCTACTATTATCTGAAAACAATTAGCTTTTAAAGGTACTGAACAACTTCCAGCTTAAGACAGTTGTGTTTGTTTGGTTTTTATTATTTCAGACTTTGCACTGTGAGGACGAGATAAATAACAAGCCCAGCTGAAACTGTTTTGGAGCTCCTTCATCTTGTGACTCATGTTCAGACTGGTTAGGCTTCACTGTTAATTTTCCCACCGTCAGCAATTATTACAGCAGACGGGAGCAGGAGACTGTGAGGATAAGCCCCACGAAGATGGGGTTGTTCTAAGAGATACAGTGAGGGATTTTATCACCCACATGCATATTAAACACCTGATCTCACTTTCCATTTCAATCCCTACAAGTAATGTAATATGGGCTTTTTAGTAATTGGAAAAAATCAGGAATCCAAATGATATTTTGACCAAAGTATCTTATATTTTAGTGAGGCTTCAGGAAATTATGTCAACAGTTCTTAAAATGGTATAATCTACATTATTTAATGATTAGCAGTGATTAAAAAAAAGAAACTAAATTGTTTCTGATCCTGGTGTATGATATATGCGGGGTTCTAATTATCCATGAAACCACCTTCATTTTACCACCCACTTTCAGCAATAACCTCACAAGTATGTTAAAAATATAAATTGGGAGACATACCTTTGATGCCAAACTTGGAATTTCCTCCAAACTTTAGGATAACCAGCATCAGCAAGAAACCAGTGAAGGCTACAGCAGCAATTCCCACGACTACGTATACCTGCAAAAGGACAAAGCAGCGTTATGTCTCCACATATCTGCTGCAGAGAAGCCAGCAAAAACACAGTGACAGCTGCACAAAATCAAGTGCAACACACAGCACAACAAAAGACAGAAGACTCTGGTTGTTCTTACTTCAGTAAAAACAGAATATTCTGATCTGGGTTCATCCAGTCAGATCTAACTTTAAGAAGGAGAAACACCACTTTTAAGACAGGAGATAAAAAGAAAGACTCACAGCAACTCTGTCCTCAGGTGGGTCTAGAGGAGGATTCTCTGTGGATGAAAGGACAAAAAGGAAAACAGAGAGTAAGTTGTGACAAACTGTCACTTCAGTCTTTGCATTTTGTTTTTGTCATTGGTAAAGAATATAATTCAGAGTGACTAATCTAAATTATCAATTAAAAAAAAAAAGACTGCCGGTCATTTATAGTTTCACACACACCCGAAAGCACAGCAAGGCTATTATTTCTCACATCCAATTTAGACACTGGCAATAAAACATCTTGAATAAAGTTATAAGGACCTCAGTTAGGACTGAAACAATCTTCATCACTGCATAACTTATTAAAACATGTGCAAAATCCAAGGAGCCTAAAGACTTGACATTACTCCCATTTCAGGTCCTGCACAATGTCACCTGCAGTCTACTTTTGTTTTGTACCATAATTACTCATATCTCCATTCAAACTAAAACTAAGATCACAAAGAGATAGATTATTCTCCCCTGCAAAATGACAAATGTATCTTTTTGACAAGTTAAATGTGAAAATGCTTTATTTAATGATGTGATCCTGAACTAAATCCTCAGTCCATAGTATTTTTTTATTATGGCAGTGTTAATGTTTGAATGGGATATGGATAGTGGTGAAAGACTTCAGAGGACTCCACCCCATAACTCTGTTTAATATCGTCTCTCATTTAAGATAGATTTGGGACCCTCCAACACATAACCTGTATGTGTCTGCTGCTGAGGTGATGCTCTTGTTGACACAAGAGAACCAAATCAGCAGCAGGATTCAGCCTTCTGCAGTTCGATCTCCGAGGCCAACATGAAGGACCTGGTGCCAATATTTCCCTGCCTCGATAACACGAAGGTATTGAAGCACTGCTGCATTGACACCTTGACAAAAGTGACTGAAGTCTTCTTCCACACACAGTGGGAGTGTTTTAGATTACTGACCAATTATTATTTGTAGGTGAGAATGATGGGAAAACCTAACAGTTTAGCAAAGGTTAATTGAAAGCTTGGCGGTCAGTTCATAACTGTGATATAATCCAGGGTGATCAAATAAAGGGTATAGCTGTACCTGGGGTTACATCTGCTGGCAGGAGGGGGCATCAAAGAAAAAGATAGACAGAGACAAATAAGATCCAAAAGAAAAATACAGTTTAGTTAAAAATACTTTAGACATGCAGCACTTAACAAGTAACCTTGTGAACCATGCTTGCTTTTAGAGTAATTATAGGAAAGCACAACCATTTCACAAACACTGCACACAAACCAATAAAACAACACACACCAAACATGCACGGCTTCTTAAAGGAAATATAGACAACATCAAGGAGACAGTGAGGAAAATAAGTTGTGTAGGTATGTAACGCACCGTCAGGACCTTTAAAGAAACATAAGAAAACAAGAGAAAAACAGATTTCTAAAACAAAATTTCAGTCAACTAATGGGGACAATGTGAAAAAAAGTCTAAACACAAAGACAAAATGAACAGACAGGTTATATCTTTTACATCTGAGAGAAGGAAGGAATGAGGTACAACCACGGAGTATGGAATATTACACCTGTGTATATCCTGGCTGTGGTCATCCCTAATCACACCTCCTCGGCAAATGACATGATGACAACAAGTAATAGGCCCCACCTGTACTATATATCTGTCTGTCTTCACCACCATTATTCAGTTTAGTAGCTGCTCTTCACCAAGCACAGCTGAGAAGCGGGGCAGCCATGTGTTGCACCTCGTTCCTCTCCTTCAGGGAACAGTACTTATATGCATAGCATTATGCTTCCCTTTCCGTTGATTCACTCAGTACAACTCGAGTAAGGGACATATATAAATGCCCTGCAGAGCAGCCATTAAACCTGGGTCAGGCACAGCGAGCTAGTCCAGCACTTCAGATCCAGCAGAAAGAACGGAGTGAGCCACAGAAGCAGCTGTAACATCCAAACCACAAAACTGTAGAAATGTGGGTGGTGAAGACCAGCTGAATGCAGCACAAATATCACTTATGGACACCAATCTAAATAGGGTCCATGAGACAGCTATGCTCCTGGTGGAGTGAGCCCTCACACCTGAGGCATTGGGAGACCTTTGCTGCTATAAGCCAGAGATTTGGCCTCCAGATAGCAGTGGGAGATTCTCTGTCTGGATAGAGTCTTCTCCCTTGCTGGGTTAGCAACACAAACAATTGATCACACAACCTCACATTCTTGGTGTGATCAATGTGAAGGAGCAATGTGCGTACAGGGCAAAGAATGTGTGACCTCCTTTATTCTTCCGATGCTGAAGGAGGTGGAAAAAAAAACTAGAATGTTCTGTAGTCATTGAGCATGTAGTCCAAAGTTATAACCTTAGAAAGTTATTCTGCATTAGGCTGCAATGTGACCTTGCAGCCATCAGGAGGAAAATCATCACAGGCGCGATTTACAGACAAAGCATAAAGGTCCTAAACCCTCTTTGCAGTTGTCAGAGCAAGGAGCAAAGCAACATTACATAAAAGAAACTTTGTATTTGCTGACTCCAAAGTTTCAAATGGAAGATCACAAAAGGCTTTGAGTACCATCATGAGATCCCAGGAAGCTGGGTTTACTCACAGGTATGAGTCGATGCCAGCACCTGGTGTGACTTCATCAAAACCAACATGGTAGGCAGAAACTGTGGCTAGATAAACCTTAATTGTGCATTAACTGCACAAAAAAAAAAAAAAAACATTTATGCAGTTCCTGCAGAAATGTTAAGAGTTCTACCACTGAGCACTGAAATGGAACAATGTACTTATCCTCACACCACTGATTAAAATGACTTTTCTGGCCAGTGTGGTGCCAAAATCAAGGACAGATTTTGTTTGTGCACCCTTTCTGCTACAGACAGTATCATTTACACTCAAAAGTGCATAAAGGAGTACAAAGGACTATCAGTGTGCTAGAACATCTACCCCAGCTGAACATTCTAATACAAATCCAGAGAACAGTGGGTCTTAGCCCTGGTGGACTCCATATTTGTGCCACCAATGAAGGGCGAAGCCTATAATCGGTCACCTGAGGAGCATTTGTGGAGAGCAGCTCTGGACAGATTCTGTTGTCCAGGGACATGAATAGTCTGATAGACCTTCCTTGGGAAGCAACACCCTCTCTTTTATTAAACCTTGGCACAACAGGCTTGGTTTCCACCAAGGGCACAGAGTTGGCATGCAAGTAGCAGTGGTTGTTAGCTTTCTGTAGAAGTGACACAATGATCTACTGCTGAAATGGATGCATCTTCAGAAGACCAAGTGGTACCACTGCGAACATAGTTTCCATCAACCCCATCAGTTTTAAGATCATCCGGAAGCTCATTAGGCATCTGTCAGGAAAACCAGCTCCCCAGGATGATAGCACTTAAAAGCTGTTAGATTGTTAGCATTTTGAACTTGTTTGTTTGGAGGTATTTTTTCAGAATTCTCAAATCCAAGTTTGAACAAAGCCCACCCACTTCTTCAGAGTAACGAAGTAATGACTGTACAAACCTTTGTTCGTCTCTGATTCCAGAACCGCTTCACTAGCTCTCTTTGCAAACATCATATATTTTTCCTACCTCACAGCCTCCATTGCTTTAGCTATGACTGTAGAGTTTTATTGCCTTATGACGATAAAACAGGGCGACATCTGGCAAAACTGTAATTGCAACTTCCACTCAAGGTTGAGCACCAATTGTGAAGATGTGCAGCTGGACGACCAGCCTGCTGCATGGTTGGCAGGTAGCTTCTATATCCTCTCAATGGGTGGGAGAGATGCAGCCTCATTTGACTGTGGCATGTAACTTTTTTAAACTTTGACATTTTTTCATAGAAAAAGCAGTCATTATTGAAATGATTGAAACATTTCTACAAACATTGGGAACAGTTATTGCCATCAGCAAACTTATTAATGCACCCTCACTGGGGGCATTTAATGCAGACATGTAAGTGGGAGAATGCCTACACCATGGTTATTGGACGGGGCCAAGTATGTTGCCACTGGAGGTTCTTTAGGTGGAATATTCATCAGCACAGCTTTTCCAGTGCCTTCCAGGTCTGGATACTGTCGAAAGCCTGGTACCGTGACTCAAGACGACAGTGGTTTGTTCCACGAAGATGTCGGTTCCGAAACAAAGTCTGGGAACAGGGGTAGACACCTTTTGATTGTGGCAGCTTTGCAGGGAGATAAAACTTGCCCAATCACGATGGTTTGTGGACGGCCACTCCACATCCCTTTACATCTGCGCACCAGTAAAGACAGAAAAAGGATATGTCGTCCTGGTCTGCCGGGGTGGTGGCCGACCCACCCTGAACTAGTAAAAGCTCAGTCTCATCCTCAGACAAATCCTTAATGTCTCTGTCGATGTCCAACACGTCCTTTTCTCCCTAAGGAGGCTTCAGTCAAAGCTGAAACTGAGCAACTTCATTGTCAGTTAAGCCATCAACGTTCTCCATTTGGTCTGCCCAGTGGAGACACCGACTAACAGGTCATCCTAATAGAAATTGGATGGAACCAGGTTTACTGATGCTGAGAGCAGTGGGTCTTGCTGAGACAACAGCCTCTCCCAGAACTTTCTCTCCAGGGTCGAGTGGCGAAGCTGGCATTGGAATGCAAATGCTTCAAGCTCCATCAATGCTCTTAGAGTGTGAACAATCCCCAGACAAATGGGAAAGGCTTCATCTTGTCCTTGTCATTAAGAAAGAAGCTGCACTCCTAAGGACAGGGACAAACTGAAGGCTTTACTTGTGTTGGTTTTGTGCTCATTCTTAACCACAAAGCCGGACCGGAATATTGAAATCAGCGCTTCGCTTGCAGAAGTAGTTAACTCCTCACAAAAACGCCAAACTCACCAGCAGCAGCCAGGTAGCCTGAATCCAAGAAGTGTCCTCAGCAAGGTGAAGAGCATAAGAACTGAGTAATGGTGGTGATCACAGACAAATAAGTAGAGCAGGTGGGACCTGTTACTTGTCAGGATATACAAGATGATATCCCACACTCATGTGTTGTACTGAGTGAACAGACTGAAAGGGAACATTTTACTCACCATAGTAGGAAGGTTCATCGCCTACAAATTGGGAGATCAAAGAAAAAACACATTAAGTAAAACATTTTCATTTCTGCAACACACACAAGCTTTATCTCTTTGTGGTTAAATTACACATTTGTTCTGTTAGCCAGTCAAAATTAATGGAACAAGAGACAGGAGAGCCTGCATCGTTATGGATGTATGCACTGTGTGTACCTTGTAAGTTTCATAGGAATATTCTTATAGTTATTTGACTTTCCATTATATTTCACCTTCACTATTAAGAAAATTATGGACAAAAATTAAAAATGGTCTTTTTGTGTCAAAACATCCTGTGCGTCTTTGGGGATGGGCCTAAACCTAAATTTTATTGGTTAGTTTACTTTTATTTATTTGGTGGTTTGACTAAATGTTACTGTGCATTGAAGCTAGCTAAAAATTAGTAAGTAGGCTTTTAAACAGACTGTAGTCGGATTGTTTGCCAAAAAGAGTATAAATTACACATTGCTGTTTCACCTCTTCCTCTGGATATCTCAGACAATCCAACTGAACCTGAGAATCTCTATCCTCCTTGACTTGTGCAGTACGAGGACAGGCTTTACTTTCCTATTTTTATTAATTAAGGTGATTGTAAATATCAGTAAGCTGTGTGTGTGTGTGTGTCGCATTGTGTGGATGACGACTTCTGTTTTTATGGCTCATGCACATTGCGTTCATGTGGCATTTCTGTGTTGATCAGTTCAACAACATACATTGCATATCATTGGGTCAGGGTTGGGAGTCAGGACACATCATCCATTGTGTTTCTATGTGCCAAACGCATCGCGCAAATGTGCCCTATATTTCTTTGGGTTAGGTTTGTGCTGGTTTTTTACACCACACACACGACGCATGTTGAGGATGTGGTTGTGTTCGTGTGGATCAGGTACAGTGATGGTTTTGTGCGCACCCTCCAATAAACTGCAGGCACCCCTGACCAGAGAGAATAAGTTCCAGTATTGCTCCTCACCATCGTCTGGCTTGCGCATAAAGTGAGCTGTGATCTCCTTTTCGTCTGAGCCATATTTATTTTGAACCTCTAGGCGATACAGCCCGTTGTTGATGTGTGTGGGATTGTCCAGCTGGAGGCAGCCGTGGTATTCTCTCTCTGTGATGTCGTGGATCATTGTCATGATGTACTCCCCCTCTGTCACTTCCACATTGTCCCGGTACCACTTGATACGTGGTTCTGGGTTTGCTGAAAACAGAATGAAATTTGTGCAAATGGCTAGTTTAAGATTAGGGAATTCACAAGGAAAATATATTCAAAGTATATTTAAATAGTAGCAAATGGGTTTTATTTGATTGTCTTACACACCTGCTACACTGAAGGGTATGCACCAGTGATGGTCTGCAATGGCGTCACTCAGTTTTGTGATTTGGGGTGCAACTATAAGAACAGTCCAGAGAAGATAGATTTTAGTTGCAAACTGAAAGTGGAATAAGTGAAACATGTAAAGTTATGGATTAAGAGTTAAAAGACACTCCTTTAAAGCCTTTAACTCTGTTTTGAAGTCCACTTATGTTCCAACTTGAATTAAAACAGCATGGCAGAAGGTAGACCTACAAAGTATATCCAGCACCAAAGAGGATTCTCTCTCTCCAACGATATTTTCAGCCATGCAGCTGATCTTCTTGTTGTGGTCCATTGATGACAGGTTTGAGAGCCGCAGCACCGAAATCTGGCCAGACGTTTCGATCTGCAAGTTTAAAACAATATAATTGATTAATAATATTCAGTGATTAGTTTGTTTCAATTGCATCTGCTTGTCGATACATTTTTTTTTTCCCAGTAAAGTTTTAAAAGGTGACCAAAATACAAAATCTGTTTAGGGTTGTACGGTTTATCAGTAAATTTGAATAAATGTTTAATAAGTATACATCAGTAAATATAGTACAAAGCTTTCAACAATGTTTCATATTAATTACAAATAGATGGATGGTAAAATTGGATGCCTGGTGGCACAGTTGGTGGTTCTTTTATCTATGGGTGAAGATAAATACTGGGCTTCAAAAAGACTTCATACTACAACAGACCATCACGTTCAGGCAGGGCAGAAATTCTCTCAGCCAGAGACACAATGTAGTGATTTAGATCAAACAGTGATGTGTATTAAAATGTCCCACTTATAGTTCAGACCTAAAGCCAAGCAAGAATTTTTATCATTACTTGAAAATTGTGGTTTCCATACAACATGATGGGCACAAATTTAATTTCCCTTCCAGATGAACAATGATTACCCCAAAGGACTTGCAGCAGTATTTGTAGGAAAAGGTTGTTATATGAACTATTGAGTTTTAGAATGTTTTATCATTAATATTTAAAACCACATATACTTTTTTTTTTCCAATTTTACAATTCTGTACTTAGTGTTGGTCTTTCACATAAAATTTGAATAAAAGTAACTTGGAAATGAAACAACTGAGAGCTAAAAAAGCTTAAACCTGTGTTTATCTTTAACAATTCTCAGTCTAAGTAACCTCACATACTGCTGCACGTTGTGCGCGAGAGCTTACCACATAGTTTGTGACAAGTGCCATGTTCCAGATCAACTCAGGTGAGGGCATGCCCGATGTTGTACAGAAGAGCTCAACATTATCCTTTTCCATTTTGGTCACTTTGGATGGGGTCAGGGTTGCCATTGGAACCTCTACATACAAAGAAAGAGCAGGAAAGAAAGAGAGTCAGTGATGGAGATGGAGAGAGGAGAGGAAGGAGGTGCAAAGAGGAGAGAACTTAGGATTCCTGACCAACTCTTGTTTATCCAGTTAAAACACAGGGCACGAAACAAGCTCAACAAGGAATGTGGAGGAGCAGCCAAACATACACCCAGCAGAGAGTAAGAAGAAAGATACACAGGGAAAAAGAGTTCAAATTCAATCTCCCTGTCCCCCACTCTGTTTCTCCTGCTTTCATTATTGCACACTCACCCCAATCACACAATAAGACAAAGAGACAGAGTTCAAACACAGTGATGGTTACACTGATTACCAGTGCACGTCTGTAGCAGGCCAGGCACTACATTGATTGGACACAGTCTGAAGCCTCTGTCAAAGCAAAGACACTGGTGACTCTGTGTGTGTCTGCAGCTTTGACCAGGAGGTGACCTGGGTATGACCAATCAGCTTCAATAAGGACTTCCCCACCATTGTCCCCCACATATAAACTCTATTGGAAAGGAGAAGAGGAGCTCAGAGAGGAGAGGGGAGAAATAGGCATTGACATCCGCTGCAGATAAAACTGGAAAGATTTCTTATCAGATCTAACCGTCCAACCTCTTCTGTCCGTCAGCAGACCGCTTATCTGCAGGGAAGCCCACTCAATCACCATGAGATGCTGTAAAAACCGGTCATTTTGCTGGTGGCAGGCCAGCAAGCGTATCAGATTCAAATATCTTAACAGCCTCTCAATGAATCAGTTTTCTACAGCCGCTGCAACCCTCTGCAGGTTAGATTAAGCGCAATACAGCAACATGGACACATCTCTAACCACACCATTTTCACAATTCACTATAGAAACAACTACAACTCACTTTGAAGGTGCAATTCATAAAAACTAAAATTGCTGAAGGGTCACTTTATCAAAAAGTAACTGAATCATCCAAGCAAGTTTTGGATGATTCAGTTTGGGCTCAGGAAAAGCAAATTGTAACATCTGGAAATTATGTGGAGAATAATCAAATTAGGGCACACAAATATAAAAACTGTAAATTAATTCACTTGAGATCTATTATAAGTTATAACGCGTTTTTACCCTATTAATATGGACAGTGATTGTAAAAAGCAAGTAAATTATTTGTCAATGTTTTAACAGGTCAATGACCTGTTACTGGTGTACAAAAATTACACGTTGCACATTGTACCACATTATTAACATTTGTGGAAAATGAAGTACATGCCACTAAACACATAGATACAGAGGGGACTCAGCCACTGAAAAACAATTGATTCCTGGAGGTGTGGATTGTGTTGAAGTTTTAAACTTTACCTAAACGCTATCGTTTGGCCGTGACGCCAGTTCAATGCTATGAAGCTTACCGGAAATTGCCTGAGCTGTAAAAACTGAAGTCAAAAGCTCAAACTATTTATGAAGCGAGATTATAATCGAACAGAATTGTGCATTAAGGTAATGGAGGGGCTAGTTCTTTGTCCTATAAGAGACTAATTCAAGATTTGCATGGTGCTGAACAAAATTTCTCTGCCAAACTGTAGTTAAAGTTAACCTGAAGGAATCAGCTAAATTCATAGTTGTACTTTTTTTTATCTGATAGATACTTTACAACTACTGAGTGTAATAAATTAGTATTACTTTATGGATAGGATATAACCCCATGTAATATTTTTTGTCTGATATAATTAGTATTTTATTTGCCTAGATGTTACTTCTTCATAAGGAGTATAAATAGCTTTGTCAGGACGTGCCAGGGGCATTATAAATTCTGATTTGATTTTGCATTCTTTCTTCAACTTAATGCCAGCTGCTTTTATTCATTTAAACCAGGGCTTTTTCAGGGGAACAAATTAAGGTAAAAGGCTTTTAGTTGTACAAACTGTAGAAGTATGCGGCACCTTGTTCTTTGACTCATTACAGGTAATTTCTGCATTATTTTCATAACTTAATTTTTTCCCCTCTTGCATTTTTTCTACAAGATGTTTTTTTTTTTAAGTTTGCTGTAGAGAGGAGGCTTATCTGTAAACAATGACTTGCATTTGGAAAAGATGACAAATAACTCTGCTTATATGCACACTAACACTTTCTGCATGTTTTGTGATATAAGGACACTCCAGATGGAAAAACATCCACGTTTGAAACCTCTGCCAAAGAATACTTCACCTATTTTCCTTGGAGTGCCAATGTTGCTATTGTGGTCGGTCACAATAAACACATCAAAGAAAAACAGTGTGATTTCTAAGAGTAGCAGACATAGGGAGCAGACAAACAGAAGCAGGTTTCTCAAAGTGATTCAGCACTAAACTCTGTAAGTTTGTTGTTTGATTTGTTTGTTTAAACAGTGAAACAGCTGCTGCTCTCCAAGAGGGATAATAGGAAAATAAAAAAGCATAAAGGACAGGGATTTGTTGAATTGGGATAAAGATTTCTTTTCGACAGAATGACACTTGTAAAACTGATCATCAAGTCACCCAGGAAGTTTGATCTGCTTCTTTATTTGTTTTTGTTTTTGTTTCATCCATCATTAGGACATTGACATTTCTTTTGTCCGTCTTATCATTCATTCATGCTATTATAAGAAAACGGATTTGCAAAAATAACAAGTCATGTGTAAACACTAAAACAATGTTCAAGTAGAAAGAAATAATTGTATGTTTAAAAAGTCACTTCTGCTCACTTGTAACAGTATGGCAAGTTAGTTTATCATAATATATTAGTCTAGATGTGTGCAGATTAGAAAATTTCTAAATTGCCCAGAACATTTCAGCTGTCTAGAATACTGATGATCCTATGAAAATGAAAGGTTTCTCATGTCACAAAGATTATTCTTTCTCACTAACTATACTGCTTTTTCCTTTAAATGTCCAAGTGTACATTTTTTCAGTCTGGACTGAATAAAATTCAAAAACAGGCAGCTAATTTAAGATAGGAGTTGGCTTTGAATACATGTTACAGAGCGTGCCATACTTGACCCTCACCTGCTTCAGCTATGCACAAAGACTGTTCTATTTCTTGACACATTCTAATTTTGTCTCATTCAGAATTGTCTAATTGTCCAATAAAGGTGATTGGCCTAAGAGTTTTGACGAGATAAACTCTTCAGCTGTTGAATGTACTAATAAACCAAGTCACTGTTAACAAGCCATTACTCTTAAAGAACAGCTTAGCCTTATAAGGAAGTCTGGAGACCCAAAAAGTATTTAAAAAACAGCAGTCTTTTATCTTTAATTGATGCTATAAATAACATAATGAAACAACATAACAAGTGAACCCTAACCAACTTTTAAGCTCCTCGGTTGGTTGAAATTTGTTTTTGCATCTCGTTTTTTAGTTTGTAACTGGTTTACAAACTGAAATGAATGAGTGAGTCACCAAGTTTCTGTTTATAAAAAAATCACACATGAACATCATCTCCTGCCTGCTAACACTAAGCAGAGCCATCTGGCCTTTCTGGGTAATCTGCCATTAAAGGCTTGTGTCTACATGTTTCTTCCTTGTTTCAAGACAGCAAAAGAGGAATGATCGAGGGTCAAAGTCATTCCAGCCAAACAGAAGAAGTGACAGCGAGACAGACAAACACAAAAACAGACAGATGAAGACAGAGTACGCCTGTGGACGAGTCTGGTAACCAACCTGCTTCCATTTCTGCTCCACATTAATAAAGCTTTACCCCCCAAATATATGTCTGAGCTATAGGCAAACAATGCTACAGGTGCCAACAGGCCTTGGGCCCCAGAAGAAAACCAGTTTCTGAAAAGGACATGTTGACAAATGCCACTTGTACGGAAATATGGGTGTCCCATTATGTTAAAAATGTATTAAAAAATAATAATGTTTTTAATAATTTAGTTTTAGAAAGTGAAACTAATCAATTATGTAGATTAATTACACAGAGGAAAACAGAAATTAACAGATTAGACAGAGAAATTAAGTAAATGTTTGGCACTTTTACAATCAGTTAATTTTTACAATGAAGGTTTAAATTAGTAATAAAATCTCAAATTCAACTTTGGACATAAAAAACAATACATAATACCAATAAGACAGGCTTTTAACCACACTTATTTTTCTGTAGACTTATAATGCCAATGCTTGGATACAGCAACTTGTGGAAGACAGTTTCTTTAGTGATGACCTTTTCTGTCTTACCCTCGTTATGAAGGGTGTCAGTGACCGTCTCCTGGGCAACGTTGACGTTTTGCCATGATTTTGTCGGTCACAAAAAGGCCAACTCATTTTGTATAGAAAAAGAAATGACCCAGTAAATCATCCATATCCATTGCCTTGAGAAAGTCCTCAAGGCAACAGTACTACCAGCTGTGCAGTCTCTGAACAGATTTTCCGGACTATAATGCGCACCTTACTATAAGCCTCACCTACATTTTTTTTAACTGTAAACGTACATATATAAGCCGCACCGGGCTATTAGCCACTGACATCTCCGCCACTCTCGGTTTTCCACAAGGACACAGCAGAGGACTGCATCCTGAATAAATCTGCTATAAAGGACGCAGCCCTGGGTCTCCATCGCCGAACCATGCACTCGTTCACACATATATATATATATATATATATATATATATATATATATATATATATATATATATATATATATATATATATATATATATATAAAAGCACTTTTTGAAAATAAACCAAAAATGTGCTTAGACTACACAATCTGTACATATTGATGATATATGTTTAATTCATTAAATGGCACTGAATGCACAAATTTGCAATCTGCAGTGGTGAACTTTGCAGACTTTCGCAAGCTTAAAACGACCCTAAAAAGTCAGATTTTTAGATTAGCAAGTAAGTCATGTACAGCTGAAAGAAGACTGTTAGAAGCAAATTATGCTGCAGTGAGAAGTTCATGAGTTTTATGTGCCAGGTTTATTGTTTCAAACAGTGTGAGGCTTTAACACCTGCAGCTGTTTGAACTCTAATATTTTTTATGTGTCGCACAGTGGATTAGATTTTATATTACACGAGCAGGGCTGTAGTAAGTCAGAACGGCACCTCTCTGTAATAAATTGCATTGGTCAGTCGTCTTTTCAGCAAGTTTTTTCGAGCAGATCTCCGGCAGTATTCAGTCAGTGGACACTAACAGATAGAGATCAGTGTCAGCTCAGCCCCGGGGCTTCACTGGGCATTTCCTCTCTTTTGTGCCTCCCTCACAGTGTCAGTCAGAAATGCTCAAGCACACAGACACAGGGACACACATGAATCAGACAGACAAATGGAAAAAGAGAAACAGAATCGGCCCAACAACCAGCAGTTTGGGCAGACTGAGAGGTTCTTTGGTGTGTCGCAGTTCGCCCTGGGGCATCATTTGGCACTCCTTCCCCTCCATGTCCTCCCACTCATATGTCACTCTACCGGGGGTCCCCTGCCCACCTCTCCAGAGGCCCTGCTGTGACTACGCTAATGCCAAAAATAACGTCTGCTAATGGAGGGGACGCAGAGGGGACAGATCAATAGGAGTTATCAATGACATTGTTAGCTTCCTGTAAGCGAACTTATTGTTTGTGTTCCAAGTGCCCTGATGGCCCTGGGTTATTTCTGTCCAGTTTACACTGTCAGCAAAAACATGAAAATAATCTTTCCGGATGTAACCTTTTGTTTTTTTAGACCTAGCAGCTAAAAGTCAAGTAAAATCACAAATATATGTATTTCCAAGCACAAATACCTAAAAATCAGAGAGCAGCCCAGCCAAAAAAGACAACTGTTTTGTGAACATAAACAGTTGAAGATAGATTTATCTTCACTGACCAAAAATTGTTGTTCGAAATCCTTTTTTTGTCAGGATTGTAAACTTTTTTTTTTTACACAAGGTATGGACACAACACAGTTTGTGCCAAAGGCAACAGGCAGGTTAGTGAAGGAAACACTGGCTGTTGGTTGTGGGGAAGTTTCTTCGGTAAATAAATGCAGTGTTTATTTCTTTATGTATATTCCATCTCTGCTGATTACCACAGACCAAGCTTTCAAATTAAATCTATAATAAATAAATCCCACATGTTAAACCACATTAAAAAAAACAAAACAAAAAAACCTCTGTTACGTGTAAAAAAAAAAAGGCAGACTTTCAGCTGCTTCCATTCACTGCTGCTGTGTCTGCAATGCCCATAAGTTTTACCATAAGAGGCTATTTCTAATTGTGATTGAATTTAGGTAGACCAGGTTTTTAAATCTCAACATAGGGCAACATACTGTTGGATCTACAAATTACTACAAGTTACAAATCTTCTTTGAAACTTTCACCTCATGAACTCACTTTGTTGCTAGAAACTTTGGCATTATAACTATTTTTTTTTATCTCTGTGGCTGGTTTGTCTCTTCTATTTTGTTGTTTTTTTTATCTTTCTTGCACAACTGTAACGTAAACAAATTATATAGGTAATGCTTATTAGGAAAGAATAAAAATGTAAAAAAAAATTGTAGCTACATAAAATTCAAATCCTAAATCATCATCAAGCATCAGTCTTAGTCTTATACTTATGGTATGCTAAAATGAAAATAGAGCAAGAGTTGGTCCAGTGCAGACGTCCACAGACAGGTCAAGCTGTAATTCGACCCTATTTATGAGCAGAAGTGAGTCCAAAAAAAGAAGATTCATGAAAAATTCATGCAGCGTATATAAAGCAGAGAGGAATAAAGTGTCAATTAACTGCTGACATTTATACATTCAAGTTTAATAAACCTTCCCTTATGCAGCACATAAAAGGCACAGTCTGTAGGAGTCTGCCATGAAGTCGGAGAAAACTTGTGGGTAAGGTTCATAACACACTTGTGCATAAATCTCTGCTCTGTTAGGAAAATATTTGCAAGTTATACAACATAATTATTCCTAATAGAGAAAGTATAAACTGTGTCACTACCCTTGTTCATAATGTTTTACAGTTAAATGCATATACAAAGACATTATTGTTCTTGCAGTTCAACATATACATGCAGCTCGCTATAAACACAGGACGGATTCTTCACTTTATGAAGAGAGCACGATAATTCAAGGAAAAAAGGGGGAAATAAATTCTGCTGGATGAAAACATGTCACTGCTAGTAAAGGACAAACTAAAGATGTTCCTTTTCACAACAAACTTTAAACAACTTGAGATTCAATGATATCTGTGGCTGGTTTTTTTTTTTTATTGTAAAGTGTCTTTTCTAAGTCAAACAGCAAACATTTCAAGTTTGATCTTTAAGAGCATCTCAAATAATTTATAATTTATACACAACACTGAAGTCCAAGAAATGCCTACAGCATAGCGATATACATAAACCTGTTTGGTGCTGGTGTCATCTTAGTAGAATAAAGCAGCAATAAACATCAGCTCTTAAAGTGTGTGCGCTTGCTTTCTTTTTTATTTCTTGGGGCATTTATGTGTAGGACATTGCAGCTTTCTCTGCTCTTTTGTGTGTGGGGGGTGAAATTAGAATATACGAGCTAAGCACAGTTCTGTGAATTGAAATAAAGTGTGGGCAGCATTTTCTTTGCAGCCTGTGCAAACATAACACACACACACGCACACACACATGCACACACAATCGCAGATACGGATAACTGATTACTGCAGAGGCTGTTGTCGCTGTGTGAATTGTGTTCTTTGTACAGTTATTCTCTTAGGTGACACCAGCAAAGCTCTGTTATTCACTCATACATTCTCCACACCCACTGTGAACTGACAAAACACTTAGCACATTTGGTTCACAGTACCAATTCTCAGTCCGTGCTTAAACACCAACACTTCTCTCCGACACCACAATTAACACAGCACATTAACACAGAGAGGAGGCAAATATTAAAAATTGCAGAACTTCATACAAACATCTATATCAAGGTAGCGATTAGTATGACTGTGTTTCCTCCAGTTGTTGAACAGCTTGTGGATGTTTGTTTTTTTGTTTTTTTTCCACTTTCCTTCTCTGTCTGCATGTGTATGCGTGTGTGTGTGCATGTGTGCGTGTGTGAGTGTGTGCGTGTGCATGTGTGTGTCCCCTTACCACATTTCGGTAGTCTCAGTCTTGACAACGGCTTGCGTGCTCCTCCATCCTCGATGCAGCGCAGCTCCTGAGTGTCTGCTTCCTCTCCCAACCACAGCTTGATCCACATGTTCTCACAGGAGCAGTGTAGAGGGTTCCCTGACAGGATTCTGGAGGGATCCAAACACACACATGGTGACGAACTCTGACAAAGACTGAGTAGCAAAACAAAAAGAGTGCAACGCAGACTTAAAGGCAAGCTAATGGTAACCTTCTGATCTCTGGAAGCCTCAATAAAAAAACTAATATTTCGAATAATTTTCTCTCTAAAACATCATATTCACATCTTTTTTACAAGCTAAGGCTTCAAATATGAGAACATGAGCATATGAGATTTTGATTTCATACAGATAAAGTAAATCATTAATAATGAGAGTAATAATGTTGTTAAAAATAAAATGCCTTTGTTTTAAACAACAATTTTGATAAAACCAAATAATTTTGACTACTTTTGGTCTTTATCAGGGTAATTGTGTGGTATGGTAAAAACGCCACCACCTCTAACTTCACCTTACGTCTCACTAACCAGATACAAACACAATTTGATCACCAGACAAGCCAGGCAGACCTTGTTTTCAGTTTTTTTGGTCATGAAAAAAAAAGGTTCCTGCATGAGTGCAGCGTTTTTCACATGCCACGTATATCTAACAATATGCACCACTCCTGCAGAGCTGACACAACTGGGTCTCAAATATCACAGCAATGATTCGATAATATTACTTATTCTCATGCTGCACTATGCAGATTCTTCATGAACCTCGGTATGTTGAATGCTTGACACCAAATTGAAAATTGATGACTTGACTTAATTTATTGAAACTGTAAATTCCACACCCTTGATACCAATACATGCGCGCTATTCACACTAGAAGAGCTTGTCAGTCCACACACATGCATTAATGATATCACAGGACTCAATGAATCTCAAAATCACCTTCATTTTCTGATGCTTAGCCCAACATTACATGCGTTTTTGAATATACCAGCATATATGTCGCATTAGGTTAGCTTTCTCTGGGTTAGTTTTTATAGGTTTTTGGCTAAAAGTGGAATTTTAGAATAATTTGGCAGAAATACGGTTTTGGTCATATTTAAAAAAAAAATTGTCACTGTTTTATGGAGAAATAAAATTTTGGTTTTCAGACCTCAAGTAACAGTAATCATGTTTGATGTACTTCTAATCAGAAATAACTGCAATCAAAGATCACTGATATGTTGGAAGTAGATAGTAGGTGAAAGTTCAGGAAACAGAGGAACTATGAGACCGGTCATGACTTACTGGAGCACGAGATGCACGGAACAGCACAAAGGAGTAACAGAGAAGGAGAGAGCGCTGAACTTTGGGTTTTCAGAAGACAGCCGGTTGGGCAACTCAAACTGCTGACACATTAGTTTTTGGTTCATTTGATTACTTATTCTGTATTTTATTAAGTAAAAAAAAAGTGTTCTAATGTTGAAATTGATCAGATACTGGAAATTAATGGAAATCATACACAGAGATGCTGAGATGAACATTTTTCCCAAAACTATCAGATTTGTAAATGACTGCTTTAAAGAATAACATAAAATAGGTAATATAATTAACTAAGTTTGGTAAAACAACAAACTTTATCTTTAAAGAATGTGAGGCTGAAGGACCTATATTTTAGCAATTCTCTGTGGGATTTGGGTTTCGATGTATTCCTCTTTCTGGCTTTTACACTGATGTGTTAGCTCATTATGTTACTACTGAGAGACAGAGCAAAGCAGTTTCCAGATGTTGCTATTCTGTCTGAAGACAGATATGAGATCTTTATCAATCCTGCTGATCTAATTCTCTTCCAGAAACCCAATTACAGTTTTCCTGCAAGTGCAAAACAGCTCATTTAAGAAGATTATCCGAAGTTCAAAGACACCGTGGGACATAATCACACACTGTGAGGTAACTCTAAATGTTTTCTTTGGGCAAGCATGGGATGTGTATTTTTCAGCTCGCTATATATTAGCTAAGCACTCCTCCAACAATCAGAGGCATTGATCCTGATGGGTATTTTATGAGTTATGGTTGGAGGTAGGAGGCGCAACTACCAGCTGGTATGTATTTTGATATCTTTGCTCGTCTAAATCTAAGTGGTAAAATAGCTGCTTTAAGATTTTTTTTTAAGGCTGACAGCCAATGAAGCCAACTCAAAAAACTTCAGCTAACATCAGAGTTCATCTCATGATGAAGGTGAAGGTTTCTGCTAACTCACAGATATGAGATGTTGAGGTGCTTGAATATCCTCCAGGAGAGGGACGACAGGTTGTTGTCTTTCAAATTCCTGCACACGAAGCCAAGAATCAGTGAATGAAGTTCAATATAAACAAAAAGTATTGCATCAGGTTGTTTTAAAATGTTTCTACATCCAAATCAATTTATGTTTTGGTACAATATACAAATGGAGTTGTGCCTCCATAAGATTGCAGCAGTGAATAAAATTACGAAATACTTTAAGTAATTTTGTATCAAATGTAGATTAATTATCTTGCTCATGTTTCTAATTTTCATCTTTTTTTTACCTTTATGACTAATTTAACGATATTAGAAATATGGTTTTATTTATTACAATAATATATAAAATGTATGTAATAGTATGTAAGTCTCTTTTCTCATCACCCTTAAATTCAGTATACAACAAATCAAATATTACCTTTTTATATAATGATACCTCTTAAATGCTGTCTTACAAAATGGTGATTAGTGCACAAAAAGTACAGAACTTATCTGCACAATCGTTGTCATGTTAATAGAAAGAAAGAAAACGACGGTTTTACTTACAGGTACTGTAGCCTTAAGTTGCTCTGAAATGCCAGTTTTGATACGTATGTCAGCCTGCTGTTGGTCACCGTACTGACACAAAACAAACAAATACATCAGTATCATTAGAGTCCTCATGAACATTAAAAACCCGACACATTATTAATATTCACAGCAGGCAAAACCTTTCAGCAAATTACAGGGCAGCTGCTGGGGTGTTTATAATGAGCAAAATGCATCCAAAAGGAAAACAGGCTCCAAAACAAATTCACTTTTCATTAACTCTGATTTACTGACCTGTAATACAACTTTAGTGAAATCTTTTAGAAACCAAGCTGTACGTTTACTGTTCTAAATGCGCAATATGATGATAGCTATAATAACTATAAGTGGAAAGCTGATCCAGAGGCATGAAACTAGCAAAAAATAAATAAATAAATAAAAGTTGAGCTTGTTTGCAATCAACTAATGTCTGAATGCTCTTTGAAAAAAGAAATACTGCATACCATAAAAATGAACTAATGTACATAAGCTCAAAATTATTGAAAGCCCCGGCAGATTTAGGTGTTATTTTGTTTCCATTCATCAAAGAAGTAAGTTAGCGATAGAAAATGTGGCATTACTCAAAAGATAATAAACAATGTACAGAAAATGGCAGAGAAAGAAGGGGAAAGCTTGCACCAAAACGCAGCTCTTCAAACTGGGAAGAGCTGCGTTGAGTATTATAGCCGCCGCTTACGATGCACCTGCTCCAGCACGGAGCCACAAGGTCCCAAAACTTTCTGTGAATTTAGAGTTATGCCACAGCAGGTCCAACTCCACACTGAAGTAATTTACTTGGTACTAATTTCTTGTTTTTTTATTCTGATTGTTTAGATATAGACAATCAGACTATTATGTAGATAATCAGACTATTATACAGATATAAACAATCAGACACTTATACAAACAAAAACACAAAAAAAGCTTATACGCTATAATATTTTAAAACTTTCATTATAATGAGGCACATATGTTTAATACGTCTGTCTGTTATAATAAGAAGACGACACTTGAACTTAAACATTTCCCATGTAAAATAAAGTCATAAAGGACTCACAGGTTCCTGAGGTTCTTGTAGTAGTACAGGTCTTTGTCATTAATGGAGGAGAAGCTGCTCTGGTTTGCAATGTAGCTGTCAGGGGATACAAGCGTGCATAACACAAAGATAACTTGTTAGCATGGGGAAGTACAAGCAGAAACCCGTCATCAAGATATAAACATGTTAAACCTACATAAATGGACACGTTTTTATTTTATTTTTTTTAAATATACTTTTTGACGGACCACAGCCGATCCACAGGACGCAGGGGAAAATCGTTGTAGCTTCTCAGAGTGAGGAAGCAGAATGTGTTATCGTCTCTTTTCCTCAGCAGCATCTGAGCAAAACACTTGACCTGTTTGTGTTTGAGGGGCCAGCAGGAGACGGTTTCCGAGCAGCTCCCATGTGTGCATGAAAAGAACGGAGCGAACATATTCTGAAAAGCAGCATAAGTACTTCTCATGTATTACAGCTCTGGGATTAGATGTCTGAGAATATTTCAAGCTAAACAAAAAGACTATGAGAGAACCGAGAACGTGCTATTTTACCGAGACAACAGCTACAGCAGCGCCGGCTGTATGGGTCAAGTTCTCAGGGTAATTTTACATAAAACATTGAACAAAGGTTTACAAATACTACTGAATTCCCATCAGCCCCAGCAACGAAAAATTATCTGAAACTGCTTAGCTCTGAGGTGCTTTTGCTGTTCTTATTTTCAGTGTAAAAATGACCTATTATATCATGTACTGTAAGTGAAAAGGTGTGCAAACACTATAAAGGCAACAAAATATCTAGTTTTTGTGATATAATACCTGAGGAAATTCCCCCAATCTATTTAATCCCCCACCTGCCGCTGGTTATCTCTTCTATAAAGGGAGATGAATATTGTGTCATCAGAAGCTGGGCCAGTAATTAGAAAGAGCTCAAAGGGCAGCAGTCCAGGATCCCAATTTTGTTGGGGCCTTAAAGATTTTTATTTATTTTACAAATGTGTGTTGAATGATATTCAACAATTAGAAAATTTGTATGTTATAGTAATTTTTTTAGGAACAACATATGTAATAAACCTATCATGCATCAATTCATACTGCTAATGTACAGGGCTACCTATGGATACGGACAGCAAGACTGGCGCCAGCCCAGGGGCCCATAGCTTTCTAAGTTCAGCCCTGATCCAAAGCGATGTGCAAGAAACAGGAGGAACACGTCAAGAGGAAGTGTAAAGGGTCTCCGTGTTGGTCATAATCTTTTGCCTGACCTGTGTATGTCTATGACTCTCAAACTTAATTTCAAGAAGTTCTGGTTTGACAAGACAATTCAAGTGAGTGTTCTAACAATAACACTACAGAGGTTTTCTGTCTGGTAAAATTTATTTAAGATGGGGAAAAAAGCACAACTAATTTTACGACTCAACACATTATATATATATATATATATATATATATATATATATATATATATATATATATATATATATATATATATATACACACACACACACACACAAAGACAGACAAATATCAAAATTTACTCTTCATAACCAACTATATTTGAGTGCAGTTGCCTGACTTGGACTGGCAGCTCATTAAATTTTGACCCAGTACTGACATCTCAAGGCATATTAAAAAAAAATAAAAATCAGGACATCTCAGCAATTAATGCAGACAAGATAAACCATCTCCACGGCTTTTGGCAAGGTCGTTTTTGGTTCAAACTCAAGCCAAGCACTTCATCTCATGCTCATTTAAACAGCCTCCAAGGCCAGTGATAAGGATTGTTTCTATCTAACCAAGCGTGTCAACAAGGTCGTTTTTACCTGTGCCAAGAAAAGAGCTTATCTTCAAGTTTCCTTATCTAAAATGTATGAATTTACGAAGTTATGACGCAGGGATGCTGCAAATCCCGAAGTGCACAAAAAAGAATACAGTCATCAAAAATGAGCAAAATATTCAGTCTGGGTAGAAAATTGTTGCCTAAGCAAATCCCCCCTTCAGCATCAATTCTCTCATCTCAGTTCGTCCAAATAGCCTCCTCATATTAGCCATCTTGGGAAGTGTCTGTGCTAATATTTGGACTGTGGTGTCTGATGAGAGCGCAGCCAACTACACACAAGCAAACACAGATTTGTTTTTAACAGACTTTTCTACATTGATCGCCCCGTGGTTGCAATGGGTGTTCTATGCAATGCAGGTTAGGCTGCACACTAATCGTGCAGATAGAAAGGGCTGCTTGCTTCCTCACATACCTGGACAATTTCAAAGAGTCCTGAACGAGGTTAAGGGTTCGTTGAATGAAATTATTTTTTTTTAAATCCGCCTTCTACTCAGGCTCCCTCGCTGTGCGAATGATCAGCAACAGATGATGTTTGGAGGGCTGAGCATTTCTTTATTTGCCGGAAGCGCAGCCGCGATTAAATGCTCTTTAAAAAGAAATAGGTTAGGCCAAATGGAGATGCGGTTCTGACAGCTTCCACACTCACATGTCGGTGATGTTCTCCATCTCCGCCTCGCTCTGCAGGACGGGGAACGCGCTGATCCCTCGCTCCGGGTCCACGCAGGAGATCCTGGTGCTGCTGCAGGAGCAAGTCGAGGGGCATGCCTCCGCGGACATCCAAGGGTCCCCCGAGCCCACAGTCACCCCGACCGCCACGACCCACCACCAGAAGCACTGCCACGAGCCCGAGGTTCCCCACGCCGAGGGGAGAGCCCAGATCCCTGGTCCCGAAGCGCACATCTCGGGTGTCCCGACTCTCAGCTACAAGGCTCGCCGAAAAGCCCCCACGGCCCGGCCCGGGTTGGCTGGGATCAGCCCCGGTTCGGCCAGTCAAGGAGAAGAGAGGGGAAGAAAGGTGCGGGGGTAAGAAGCAGAATCCGATGCTGAGGTGGCAAGAAGCGGTGAAGAGACGCTAGAAAACCATCAGAGGTCTCCGAGATGACAGACGAGACGCCAAAAAAAAAAAAGGTGTGAAAAGGATTAGAAGAGCTGCGTTGTCCTCCAGAATCCTCCGTCAGACAGCCAGTCAGTCAAAGTCTCACTGCCACAGGGGCGCTGTGTGCCAAGTAGAATCGCTCTCTCTCCCCCCCTCTCTGTCTGCCTCTCTCTTTCTCTCAGATGTCACTGACCGGAGCGTCCTCGGCACAATGTTCTCTGTGTGTGGATAATTGTCTGCTGCTGCTGCTGCTTTTTGCTTGGTGCTCGGATAAAATGTGCGGCGCGCAGAGAAAAAGGCTGCGATGAGGACAGATGAAGGAGGAGAAAAGGGGGGGAGAAGGGAAAGGATGCGTACCCGCATCAAAGCAGATCATGTACAAAGTGAGACACCGTTGATTTCTTTTTAAAAAGGAGATTTTCTTGATCTGCTCTCAGGAAGGTCCGGACACAGAGCAGGAACATTTCATTGCTGAATACAGCTGTTTTGACTTGAGGTTCTCTACTGTTTGGTTGTACTGGACCAACAGTATTTGAGGACCAAAGCCAAATTTGATTTGAGATCCAGTACAGATCCATTACCTTGCAACTTACCACAAATCCCAATTGTCCAACTTCGATTGTTTGCATGTTGTGCAATTAGCATCCTCATTCACGGTTTACTTACAGCCCAACATTATATTGAACACATTGTGAAATGTGTCACTTGATTCTCATGCTTTTCACATTAGTTATTAGATAAATATTAGAGTTAGTGCTGTCATAAACGGTGGTTGTGGTGAGGATATGGACGCAGGCGGACCCAGGAGGTAAGTGAAAATGATGACTTTAATGGTGGTATCCAGAAGACAGAGCAACAGAGAACAGCACAGGGAACATCTCATGGCACGGGGAAACAGGCAATACATGACAAGGATCCAACGAGAGACAAAGACAACAGGTGGGTTTAAATACACACGGGGTAATCAAGGGAATGAGTCACACCTGGGAAACAAGGGGAAGACCAGAGACAGACTCACAGGGAACAGGACTACACAGAAAAAAATCAAAAATAAACACACAGAAACACGGATTATGACAAGTGCCTGTGAAGTGGCAGAACAGGGAGGTGGTCTCAATTTTCAAGAAAGAGGACAGGATCAATTTACCAAAGGATCCCAACTGTCCATCAACCTTGGAAAGAGAAAACAGTTTTCACTGAGTTTAGGAAAAGAATAATAAACATCACACAATATGAATGAATTACAAATGCAAATGTGAAACAGTCAGATTGTTCCAGAGCTGATGAGCGTAGAAACTATGGCTCCTCCACTTGTTTAGTTATGGTACTGGGAGCAGTGGGTAAACAGGTTTCTCATGACCTGATGGGTCAACATGCTCCATACCAGCAACTCTAAAACATATCTAGGCCCAGTACCAGCACATTACTTTAACATAATATTATTTCATTCGCAGGGGATCAGTGCAGGTATTTAAAGGTTGGTGTAGTACAATCCCTTTTTCTTGCTCAGAACAGTTTGAGATGAAGGTTCAGTTTCATGTCGCTGGAGGTACTTCTATCCAGGAGTACTGACTATCTGGGCATCATTCTGGTAGTTGTATGCCCAAAGTCAGACCTGTGTCCACATTCTCAGCACAAGTCCCAGTCCAAGTTCCTCTCTTGTTACTAAAATTGTTTTGTTTTTTTTGTTATCATTGACACGGTCATTGAGAGAATTGTGTCTGCTTTGGAGCTTAGCTCAGTGTTTTGCAGATGATGGGGTTCTATTTTCGTCTTCAAACCATGACCTTCAGAGTGTATTTATGTAGTTTGTGGATGAGCATGAAGCAGCCCTTCAAGTCCGAAGCCATGGGTCTCAACCAGGAAAAGGTGAATTGTTTCGTCCTGCTTTGAGGTCAGATTTTGGCTCAGGTTGGGGGTCCTTGTTAACAAATGATGGAACAGGATATTGAAAGTTGGATCCAAGCCTCATCTGTATAAGGGTGGGCCCTGCTTCAGTTGGCTGTGGTGAAAGAAGCGAGTCGAAAAGTAAAGGTCTCGTCTTTCTGGGTGACATGAGACAATGGCGTATCAATCTAAATGTCGATACTATCAATATTGATATTGGTAGTGTCAATATTGATGAGGCCGATGCTTTTGTTTGCAGTTTCTCTTCTGAATGTTCAGCAAATTACTCATGCCAGTGCATATGCAGGAATTAAAATGCCAAAAATCAAGAGCTCACATTTTCAGTTTGAGAGCAGGACTTCATACTTCTGCTATGTTTGCTTTCAAAACGTCTGCTTTCTTTCAAACACAGTCTGTTCACTTCCCCCATAAGAGCAACTTCACTCCAGCACTGTCTGCGCAAACAGCACACACCTGTCTTGGCTCACAGCGTAATCTGTGATCAGAGTTGCAATTTTAGCATACGGATTAAACTATTAGTATCTATTCAGGCAGCTGCAAAAAATCTTACTGAAATCAAAAATATACACTTATGTAAAGCTTTATACCTCAAACCTGAAATAGTTCACACACTTTTGTGTGAGAAGTAGTATTCCTACTGATGTTACATGCAGATTACAGTAACAGACTCAGTTATCCTAAGAAACAATTGTGTGTAGTAGAAAGTAAAATGGGAAATATTTTTATTTAATTACTGCTACACTGTGTTATATTGCAGTTAGTTCATAAAATCGCCTTTGACCTGCATTTTATCATAATGATGATCAACTAACTGAAGTCATATCAATACCAAAATTCCTAGTATCGCACACCGCTAATGGATGAAATAGTGAGATCCTGGATACAATGATCTGGAGTGAGCCTCTCCTCTTCAGTTTGGATGGACTCACTGTTAAAAACAAGGTGAGGACCTCTGGGAAAGCTGAGCATAAAGACGCTACTCCTCTGCATCAAAAAGAACCAGTACGGCTTGTTCAAGCATAAAACAAAGATGTCTCCTGAACTCCTCCTTTTTGAAGAACCAAAGGCAGAACCACCGGCCAGGACACATCTGGGGATGATTTGGATTTGGTAGGAGAGTGTTTGTAGGAAAAAGGGATGCCAGCGTTTCCCTACCTGGACCTGTTACTCCAGCAACCAGATCTCAGATAAGCTTGACAATAGATGGTTGGACGCACAGACAGATGGCAGTAAATAAATAATAATAATTAATTGACTTTTCATTTTGTCTGGACTGCAGTATAACATTATAATGCAAGCTCAGTGAAATTAGAAAGAAGGGGTCAAGTTAAACTGGCTTTGCTCACCAGGACCAGAGCAAAAACACCAGTTATGTATGAATACTCTGCAGAAAGCAATGTGCTTGAAATTCTACAGACACAACCACATAAATACAACTGTAGAAACATGGAATTGTCACTGTTAAGATTGTAATAATATTCAAATTTCAGCAGAATTGTGATTTAAAGAATTTGTAATTTTTATAACGTTTTATTCAGAAAATTATCAATATTCTGTTTGAGAAGCCAAACGCTCTCTGGGGTTCCCTGCAGGACAGGAAGCCCAGAGCAGCAGGTTTGTTTTGGTGAGCCTTAGGTTGGCTCTGGTTGGCCTTACGCTAATGACAGAGATGGATAAACTCTACCTTGAAGACTTCGCTGAGATCACTGCATGAACGAGATTTAAGAGCCTGTCAATTTAGACGCTATAATTGTCATAATCGTCCTCATCAACGCTGTGGTTGTCATTATTATCATTTGGTTGTCATGCTGGGCCTCTCTAAACCTGTGTACGGTTAATTAGTTCAAATCAAAGCTGTCCAAATTAGGCTCTTTCTTCTGCACAAGTCAAATTGTTCAAATCATGATGAGGGAATATTAAAAAAAATAATAATGGAAGGTAATGTACGTGCAAATCTCGGGTTAAGCAACATGTTCAGACTCTTAAATGAGCTTAAACATCGAGGTGAGATTTGAATGAGACAGTAGACAAGAGAGCTGGCAACTATAAGACCAAGCATCAGATTTGAAAGTCATTAGGTCATATTTCACAATCGTGTGAATTATATGTGGCTCATAGCTTTACTGGACTCGAATCAATATGTCATCTCAGGGTGGAGGCTGGATGCCAGTCACTCTGCAGCGATACATCTCTTTCAGCTGGCTGTATTTCTAATAAGAGTGGATCTGTCTTTAACACGGCCGAGCCACCGAAGGACGAAGCCACTTCTCCTCAATCTGTTACCTTGCAGCTGAGTGGCAGAGGATGACAGCACATCCGCCTGTGACCAGCAGCAGCAGCCTTAGCAGCAGCCAGCCCAGCATACCGCAGCATGTGAGGAGCCCTCTCAGTGTCCTGTCTCTCCCTGTGCAGCTCAAACATGACGTTTGCGCTGACGCACAGGCAGTGCTGCTGAATAGGCTAGCGTAATTACGGAGCTCTGTCTGTGTCTTAACCAATCTGGATCCCTGCCTCAGAAACCGAGTGTACACGTTTCACACAGACAGAGCATGGTGGGCGGACCAATTAAGTCACTGTAGCACAAACATAATACTCCAGTTGCTCTGTGTTCCTTCTGAAATCTAACAGAGGCCTGAGTTAAAGGTTTCTGACATTTAAACAAGTGATAAGCCATTTCAGGGCATGTTGACACAGAAAGCAACAATTCAACATCAAGTTCTGGGTCACAATATCTCATATGAGGTTCAAAATCATGCAGGTTGTTTAATCCTCTTACCTCAAAGGTTTTTCAGAATGCAATCTACAAACAAAAACATAAATGTCAACAGTTAAAACTGTGGAAATGGCACAAAATTCCTTATAATCAAAAGATACATATGTTCACAAATTATATTTAAAAACACTGCATTAAAATTTGTTTTTTATTTAAAACCCTGTCTTTATCTGATACAATACACAACCAGATATCCATCTATCTGACTGTGTATTTTACTAGGGAATGGATTTTTTCCTGTAGCCATAAAAACTAAAGCTACATCACAGCTATAATCTAATAACCCTGTCTCACTAATGGGATCTTTTTACATCACTGCATCATTATGACTTATAGTACTGATGTGAGCTTTTTTTTCTTTTTTTTTAAACCCAGTCTCATTTGCTTTTTCATTTTATTTGGGTCTGATGTCAGAATTACTTGCTTCTGTTGCATCACAATTTCATGTCAGTTCATCAAAATCTCCTCTTGCTATAAACAGTGGAAAAAATAAAAAAATAAAAATCAAATCACACTCAGTAGCTCACAAATTTTGGCCTGTCTTGCTTCATTAAAGTCATCTACTTTGTAAGTGTTATTGGTTACATCACAGTTACCTGTCTAGCTTTTTTCAGGGCACAATAGTTACATTTTACAGGGAAATAATCTACTCAAATATAACATGCCGTTTTACGTTTTTTTTTTTTTTGTGGTACTAGTTGGAGTAATTGAGCAGCAGGAAAGGGAACAGGGATGGGAATCAAACCCCAGACAGCTGCATCAGAGCTAACATCCTCAATTTAAGGGGCGTCACCTCTACCTCTACACCACACACTGCAGCTGCCCCGTAAAATAGCTCATGATGCCATGTTTTGCATTGCATCACAGCTTGCTACATTGTTGCATTTGTCACAGTGCTCTGTTTCAAATCCCTTTAAATCACCTCCATTCTTACATCACTTGTACTTCCTTTTGCCTGATAGTCACAGAGGTTGTCACACCTGTCATCACCTCCATGTAACTGTGTCACATGCAGGTCTTTCTGTACCACATCATGCTCAGTTTTTATTTCTGAAGATAATTCGCTTGGCTTTTTTCCCCTCAAAATCATCTTTGTTTCCTGACAGTCAGTTCTGATGTTGAAGTGAATCATTAGTCCTGCTACACTACAATCACCCCTATTTTTGAATGACATTCACATTTCACTTGATGAAATCCTTTGTCTTGATATATTGCAATTAACTTTGCTGAGGGATATTGATCATCTTTCTTGCTGCATGATGATGTATTTCATATTTCATAAACTGTGTCGTCACTCCAGAGTCAGATGTAGTTGTTTTTCAATGCCTGCTTTAAAATCACTTGTTCAAATATTTTTCTCTGATATAAGTATTTTTATTTCGTCGCAGTTAATTGTGGTGTTGCGCTGCAATCTTTCTAAAATCACAGTTATTTGTTTTGCTCCTTTTTATTTACATCTGCATTGTGATAGAGATTTTATAAAACATAACTTTTGTTGCTATATATGGTGTTCAAACACAAACAAGTTCATTGTTATATGCTTTCATTACAAAGTACATTGACTACTAAATGCCTTTGTTCTCTCAGCTTACATATGTACAAAGAAAAAGAAACTGATCAAAAACTTTAAAAGTTATAAAATTAATAACAGATGAATTAAAACAATAATATATTGTAGCATATGTTAATTTGCTATAATTGATTTTATTAGTTTTCTGCAGTAGAATAACATGTCCAGTTTTATTAGTGTACTGCTTTGGAGTTAGTTAATTGTCTTTTTCTCAACATATGAAATACAGAAATCCCATGTTTCCTGCAGACTCTTTGATATAAAACAAAAAGGATTAAAACCAAAACAAAGAGAAAAGTGTGCCAAAAACGTCGCCATTTATTTTAAATGCTATTCTGTCTTCCCTGAGAAGATTTTTAATCAATGATCTATGGACAAACAAACCTGAGTCTGTCTGAGCCATTTTCCTGCAACAACCTTGTTTCCTTGAACTTCTGGGCTTTGGCTTGAGTAATGATTTTATCCTATGGACAAGCTGCAGCAAAGACCAGCTTCTTTCTATTCAAAAGGAACGACAGAATTAATCTTTTTCTTCATTCTCACCCCAAATGTATGAACAATAGAACTGAAATTACTTCAAACATATGCAAAAGACAGTATGAGACAGACAGGTGAGAAAACAAACAAAATGTTTAACCTGTTGTTCACAGGTTGTCATTCACAATACAGGGGTGTCAAACTCCAGTCCTCAAGGGCCGCTGTCCTGCAGTGTTTAGATGTGCCACAGGTAAAAAACAGTGGAATGAAATGGCTTAATTACCTCCTCCCTGTGTAGATCGGTTCTCCTGAGCCTTGCTAATGACCTAATTATTCTTTTCAGGTGTGGTGCAGCAGAGGCACATCTAAAAGTTGCAGGACAGAGGCCCTTGAGGACTGGAGTTTGACACCTCTGTCACAAGAGGACCCAAATTTGGGTCCTCTCGTGAATAACAGGTTAAATTATGATGACTGTGTGTAACAGACAGGTTGCAGTTGTACCTGAACTGGGAATTATATGTACTATCTTTAATAACAGAGCAGATTCAAATGACTGCTTCCTCATCCATCACCCAGACTGCCATGTAGATTTGAGTGAACCTGTTGTGATCATCATGATGTTACTGTGATGACAAATTATACACCACTGCCCTCTACTGGGCTCCCAAAATACCATAAACCTCCAATTTACATTTCAAAAACAAAATGTGGCCTCAGTTCATACAGTGCTTTGCCTAGTATTTCTGCTATATGAACTTATTTCCATTTCTTCACATTACAATCACTAATTTCAGTTTTCAGGGACTTTATGTAACATAGCAAAACAAAGTGATGTGTAATTGCAAATTGGAAAGTTAATATGTATAGTTTTACTTTATTTTTTTGCATCGCTTTGTAATTTGAGTATAAATTTTGCTCCCTGAAGGCCGCAGATATTTCTTAAAGAACAAACAGCATCACGAAGACCAAGAAACACAGCAGAGAAGTCAGTGAGAAACTTGTGGAGGAAGTTTGTTCATAAAACAAAATCCCAAACTTTGAACATCTGACAGAGCACTAGTTAACCCCCACCACACAACTGTAAATTTACATAATAAGGTCTACAGAAATTGTCATTCACCTAACACAGACCACGCCAGAAAAGTATTAATCAGATAAGCTACCAAGAGTCCCATGTTAACTGGAGGACCTGGAGAGCATGGCTCAGGTTAGAGAAGCTCATCCATCAGGACAGGGCCGTTGTATACTCCATGAATCTGCCCATTAAGAAATAAGTGTGAAAGCTAAAAGTAATCT
>NW_015113200.1:0-23440 GCF_001443285.1 Poecilia latipinna
ATCGACTCCCTGCAGTACTACAAGGCTTTGAATATCCGCGTGGCTTTAATCGGACTGGAGGTGTGGACCGACCAGGACAAGATCGTCGTGTCCAATAACCCGCACAGCACCTTGGCGGCGTTCCTGTCCTGGAGACGGAAGGAGCTGAAAAATCTCCCCAACGACAACGCTCAGCTCGTCACGTCGGTGTCTCTCGCCATATGATGAAACCTCATTGTTTTACTCTTCCCAAAAAGTCTTCATCTCTGTGCTTCCTTTAACTGCAACTTCTGTGCATTTTTGTCCATGGAGCACGCCACCCGTTGAACGTTTAGTGTGTATTTTATTTCAAATAATTCAAATGAAAAATGATCCGGAAGTAGCCAAAAGTTGACGGTAGAGTAAAAATGGGACAAGAAATCATATGAAGTGATATCCTAAATAGCTCCATAAAAATGTGATTCAGCTCAATTCAGTGATGTTACGGAAATATCCACAGACACGATGGCGTCTTATTTGTTGCTGAGCTGACTTTGTCTTTCACCACTGCTTCAAGGCTGTGGTCGGTCAGCTCTCTGATTTGACAAAATCCTTTTAAAACCCACAGGACGACTGAACTGCGTGGTTCGTACATCGCTTGGAAAAGTACCTCATGTCTCTTCAAGTGTTTTTCTTGTCCTGACTTCCTCCTTCGGGATCCCCCAGAAAACTGAGATGGAGGAGTCTAATTTTTACATGAAAGTCCTCAGTAGCTCACAGGATGTAAAAAAAAAAAAACAAAGTGACCGGCTCTACGTTGCTGCTTAGAACAGACAGTCCAGAGTTGGATAAATTATGTGATAGAAAATATATTTGACAACTCCTTGTACGTTCTCAGTCCAGTTGGTAAATATCTTGTGCAGAACCAGTTACTGATGGTGTTTTTGTGTGCAGGGGGATGTCATTCCAGGGCAGCACTATTGGCTTGGCACCACTTAAAACCATGTGCTCTGAATACCAGTCGGGTGGCGTGAACACGGTAAGAGAGAAAAACAACAAAACCGCTACAATAATCCTAATTTCCAACATACGACTCTCACGTTCCACTTGCAGTTGCAACCACGTGTCCTTGTCGTTTAATGTGTAACCTTATGTCATATTTGAACGCTAAGGACCACTCGCCACAGTTTGTCGGGGTCGCCGCCACCATTGCACATGAGATGGGCCACAACTTTGGCATGAATCACGACAGAGATGGCTGCTGCCAGGCCAAGGCAGAAGACGGCGGCTGCATAATGGCCGCTGCCACCGGGTATAACGCAACACCCTTGGAGCATGACGTGAAATCAGGCTACATCATTTAGAAGGCAAATAGGAAAGGCGATTCATTTTGTACCTGGCGTATGGTTGGTGTCTCTTCCGTTCTGCAGGTCTCCGTTTCCCCGCGTGTTCAATCCCTGCAACCTGAAGGAACTCAAGACTTACCTGAACTCTGGAGGAGGCAAATGTCTCTTTAACCTGCCGAACATCGACTCGCTGTACGGAGGACGGCGCTGCGGCAACGGCTACCTGGAGAGCGGAGAGGAATGTGACTGTGGGGAGGAAGAGGTCAGACGGGCTCTGTGTGCAGACACTTTTTCTTTTCCTTTCAGCGTTTTTTTTTGTTTTTTTTTTTTTTTGATATTTTACGCTGCTAAACGTCGTGAACAGGAATGCACCAGTCCATGCTGCAACGCCAACAACTGCACCCTGAAAGATGGAGCCGAGTGTGCCCATGGAGTCTGCTGCCATAACTGTAAGGTATGCAGGGTTAGGTTAGGTGGCTGTTTATGGCAAGGTGTGAAAGAAAAGTATTTTTCACATTTTTTTAAATAAATGTTAACAACCTTTTTTTTTTTTTTTTTTTTTTGATTGACCACTACTGTTATTAAGAAAGTCTGGCTTTCTTTGAATCATCTTATCTTCCCTCTGTGTCTCACTGTGAAGATAAAGAGCACAGGAGAGCTTTGCCGAGGCAAATCTGGGCTGTGCGATCTTCCAGAGTACTGCGACGGAAAGTCGGAGTCGTGTCCAGCTAATTTCTACTTGGCGGACGGTACATCTTGCGCACACGGGCGGGCCTACTGCTACACGGGCATGTGTCTGACTCTGGAGCAACAGTGTCAGTTCCTCTGGGGGCGAGGTGAGTAAACTGGACACATGTCATATGTGCACATTTGAATGTTTCACAGTTTGAGAAAGTTTATTTAGATCCCATTGTAATAGTATTATGCACAGCCTCCTAACGCATATAGGAAGCTTTGTCTGTTGTAACATACAGAGAAAGGGATCTTTGATCATTCCTACAGATCACACAGAATCATTTCTTATGATCTCTTCAAGTCATCATCATTTATGGCTGAAGTGGTTTTATCGCCACATTTAAGACTATTGCCCACCCAGCTGTGGCTATTTCCTTGCTACAGGAGGCAAAATCCATTCTGAAGCCAACAATTGGTCTGATTAATGATGGGTAGGCATGGTAACTAAGCAACCAGCACTGGCAAATGAGGAGGAGAATACTTAGTTGTGTTAGCTTCGGACAGGCTAACAACTAGGATGCCTAGGCTGGTCACAAACTAGATTGGCCATTTCCTCTGCAGATGCTGTAGGTTGGCTTTACTATACCGTATTCAGTTTTATGACAGAAACCACTAAGGTTTTAATCAAAGATGTCCTTCTTTTTCTACGAGTCCATGATGCCAGTCACAAGTAAGGTTCTCAGTGGATTTGGTAGAGGAAAAGGCCCACAGTGTCTCCAGTTCTCCGGTGGGCATGAGTTTCCCACAAGCACGCCCCTTCTTTATGACCAGAGCCAGCTGGAGAGTTTGGCTCATGTTGGAAGGTTAAAGAAGAGTTGAGCAAACATCATTACAGAAAATGTGTTTGCATCACTCCTAAGCAACCAGTTGGCAAGTCAAGTAGGCAGAATCCAGTAGTTGTTTTGGAAAACTGGTGACCCAAAGTAGTTTGACAGCAGTGATTCTTGGATATGTTTCTTTATATTCCCTACCATCCTGCTGACAGGATAAACTTGACTTGATTCCTTATCCAGCCTAATCGTTTCCCAACGTACAAATATCAGAAGACATCACACGTCTTTCCCATTTTGAAGAGGAATAAGTGAAAGTTGTCTGTGTCTCGTCTCATCTGTGCGTCAGGGAGACAAGGATTCACTACTGATTTAAAGTCCCTAAGATCAACCTATAAAGTTAAGCCCCTTGAAAACTTTTTTTTTTTAAATGTTTCTTCTCAGAAAGTGTCTCTCTCCATGGATGGAAATTGTGCTTGGAAACATCTGCTCATTGCGGCGCACTTAAATTTAATGATATTTTTAAGTTCTTAAGGGATACTTTTGTATTTATTATAGCTAAAAAAAGCCACTTTTCATATAGTAAAGTAGTTTTTCAGAGTCTTGTGTGTGGATGAAAGTGATGACGCAGTAGTTTAGGCCAATAAAGATTCTGATAATCTTACTCATTCACATTCATTTCAAATACAAGCCAAGTGAGATATATTTAGACAAAAGCACCCAATCTGTATTTTTTTTTAGATGCAGTCAGGTTATTATGGATTGTGTTTAGGAAGCAATCATTTTAATATCTAAATTGCCCTATTTTAAAACCATTTTAAAGCATCAGCTCTTAACTTTACAGTAGATGTTTGTTTCTCTGCTGGACATAATTAATCAATTATTTCATTCTTTTTTTTTTGTTATCCTATAAAACCTCCAAATATTGAGGCTCTTTAGGTGAAGTGAGCTGCTTCAATAATAATGTCCCCTAACCAGCCTCTGATGTCGTAACAGAGTCTTCCTAGAGAGTCTTTGATGCATCAAAGGAGTCGTATCAGAGGCAGTCGGGAGCCCATCTGGTCTTCATCAGGTGGTCGCTGATCACAGAGGGATACGTGTGTGTTTGTGTGTGTTTTGTATTGCTATTGTGATCTTCTTCTTCTTCTTCTTCTTCTTCTTCCAAACCACAGATGCGCGCCCATCCCCTGACGTGTGCTTTAAAGAAGTAAACAAAGCGGGGGACATGTACGGCAACTGCGGCAAAGACCAAGACGGAAAGTACAGGAGCTGCAGAGACAGGTGAAGACTCAGGGAAAATTCAGGAAGTGCTCCTCTCGCTCTCCTTCGTCTAACGCACGTCTTTCGTCGCTGCTGTCCAGGGATGCGAAATGCGGGAAAATCCAGTGCTCTGCCTCCGCCGCCAAGCCCATCGAGAACAACGCGGTCCGCATAGAAACGACGGTCAAAGTGGACAGCAAGAGGACCGAGTACAAGTGCCTGGGGACGCACGTGCACAAGCTCGGCCAAGGGGACAAGGAGCCGCAGGGCGACACTCTGGACCCGGGTCTGGTCATGACGGGAACCAAGTGTGCTGATAACTCTGTGAGACGTGTGAAAATACGTTAAATGGGATTTCCAGAATTAGCAAAGTGTGAAATCCTCAGGCTTTGAAGTGTTTTCTTTTTAGCTTCTTCTTTTTCTTCCTTTCTTTCTTCCTTTCTTTCTTTCTTTCTTTCTTTCTTTCTTTTTTGTTTTAACTGCATTACGATTGTGTTTTATTTTGCCACTTCTCTAATGTTCTTCCTCACAGAACTCCTTTTCTCCCCCCCCCAACAGATCTGCTTTAACGGAGAGTGTCGCAATGCATCGTTCCTGAGAGCGGATGACTGCAACGCCAAGTGCCACGGACACGGAGTAGGTCCCAGTGTGTTGCAGCAGAAATGATGGATTTATTTGGCTGCCGGCCTGTAATTATGGAAAGTAATCGTCTTTGGCAGTGGGGCCAGCAGAACTATTGAAATTATTTCCCTTTTAAAATACAGCGCGATGCTGTAGGAATTCTACTACTAATGCTAAAATCCTACTTCGAAAGACGCAGAAAATGAAGAGTCGTGTTGAGAGATATATGGAATCCCATTTATCGTTGCATTTTTGACCTGCCCAATAGCTGCAGTATTTGGTAGCATCTAATTTTTAAGGTGCCATTGTAATGATAAAGTGAAATTAGGAAAACTTGGGTAAATCATTCTCGTTGGCGGGAAATTCAAGAATGAAATGGTAATTTCTGGTTTTCCTAATATCCTACTGCTTTAATTATGAGCGAAAACTAAGTAAAAGTGTCGAAGGTGAACAGGTTTATGGATTTGGGTGGGAGCTTGTTTCTTTTCTCCAAAATGTTACCAATGTTATGTACTGTTACCATAGTAGTTTAACGATTACTGAAAACTTTTCTGCTATGACCTCTAAAAGGAGAATTTAGAGAGAAGGCAAAATGCACACCCTAAAAATGTTTTCTAATATGTATTTTTATTGTCAAATTTGATTAGGTTTGAATCTTTAAAATGCTTCAAAGGGAATATATCATTTTTCCAACTTCTCAGTCTTTTTCAGACATGTAACTTTTATATTTGACGTGTTCCAAGTTAAACAATGTTTGAAGAAAAGCATGAAAGAAAGAAGCTAAAGCACCAGAAAGATCCCAGCTGTTTGGTGGGTGAGGAGAAATCCGCCTGGTTTACTTTCACAAGTTTCCCTGACTTGTTTGTTTTGGGAAAGTAGAAATACTCACTCCTTTTCTTTTATGTCGGCCACAAGCAGCTATGCACCCATTCGACACTTTTATTTTTTTTTTGTTTTAAACAGTTGGCTGTCTTTGGTCTGCATTTTTAGAGAAAACCTCATCGTTTGTCCATGCCTGCCAGTTTTAGAGGTGTTTTTCTGAAGGCTCTTCTTATGTGATAATTCTGCTAGAACTAGCAATGCGCTCTGAAGAAACAACAGTAAAGCCAGTTGTGACTCACTTGTTTCACACGTTTAAGACGATAAGGGGTTCTGGCTGTAAAGCATGACTTGAGTCAACTTCAGATCTGATCGAAGGAATTTCGTCATTCTAAAAAGTTTGCACCTTTATCCGTGTTGGGAATAGAGGCTGACGTTTTCCCACGTTCATGTTTCACGTTTTCATCTTTCCAGCTGTGCAACAACAACCATAACTGCCACTGCGACCCGGGCTGGGCTCCTCCTTGGTGCAACCAGAGTGGGTCTGGGGGGAGTTTGGACAGCGGACCTCCCAGGAATCCAGGTACAGAGCCCGGCTGAGGTTTTGCGTGTTGCCAGATTGTAAAACTTTATTAAATTAAATCTTCCTCCTATGCTGATTGTGTTTGTTTGCTCTCTGTTGTTGTACTCCAATAATAGGCATTCTGCTGCCACTGGTGCTTATTCTGGTTCTCCTCGTGGTTTTGGCTGTTTTTGGACTTTGGTTCTGCTACAAACGTAGACTCGGTCCACTGAAGACCTTTCCTCCGTTGCCAGTGCCAAAGTATGTAATTTCACAACGATAAATACCAAAGATTTACAGCAACAACTGTTGATATCTGATGTTCCCTTCCGAGTTTTCTGTTGAATTTGTAGCCGCTGTGGTTAATTGATCTTCTAGATGTTCAGAGGCAGCTGAAGGTAAACCCATGGAAACCGATTCTCACATCATCGGTCATGCCAACCCAACTTTCCTAGCGAAGCAGGATTTGGTAATTAAGAACATTCATGTGCATGTTGACGGAGATATGAGTGTGATTCGTTGTGTCTTAGTAGAAGACCTTGAACTTTGTTGTTCTTTTTCACGCGAACAGTCTACCCCTCATCCGAGCCCGTCGTGCCCAGATAGGCCCAGGCAGGCGATCGTGCGGCCGGCGGTGAAGCCGCCGCCCATCCCCGCCTACACTGCTGAGCACAAAGACGTCAGAAAGAAGCCGCCGGCCCCCGTCCCACCTGCAGCTCGTCCTCCTCAGAAGCAAACATCTCCTCAGGGACACACCCAGCCTCTCTTTACAGCAGCTCAGGACGCTGGACAGAGACCCAGCCAGGCGTCCGCAATATTTCCAGGGCCTCCATCTTTACCTTCTCAAAACCCTAAAAGGCAGATGCGACCTGACCCCCCGAAGAGACCGCCGCCGCCCTGTCCAGTCAGCAGGCAGAGTGCGGTAAGCCCGTTTGTGTAAACATCAAAACTTAATTTTTGTAACACACAAAAGAAAACATATTTTTTCTGTTGTTTTTTTTTCCTTTTCTTTTTCTTAATTTAGGATCACCATATTGTTCATGTGAAAAGACTCCAGCCTGCAAATAAGGTGCTGCGAAGAAATGACGCTTTGGCTCCATCTGCTGGTCAGAAAATGCCAAACAGGTAAAGGTTTTTGAAAACAGCCTTGCAACAAGTAGTCATAATTCCTGAGCTCTTATATGATAAAACTGTTAGACCTCTAAACTTCAACAAACTTCAGTTTGTTTTAGTTTTTTTGTGACAACATAAAGTAGTGCATAACTACAAATGTAGTGCAATTGTGCACTACATTTTTTTTAAATCTGAGACAAAATCCCAATATTAAAGCATTTGATGTTCCAGTAAAACTTAATGAGTTTGAACAGTAGTTTATGTGTTTGTTCATATCAGCTCCTTGTCTTTGCATCTCATCTTTCCAGAGTTTAAACTGGAAGCTCAGGAAGGAACTGGGACCACCTCTTGTATCCAGAACTGGACTGCCTTGTACTGTTTTTATTCCAATCTGCAGTACTGTGGATTATGCGAAATACTTGATCGTGTATTTTCACTTAAAGTGCACTGAGGTACTGCAGAGTAGATCTAAAGCCTCACTAGCAGTTTGCAAACGAACGTGTCTGCTTCATCCACGTGAAACCGCCAGAGCTGTGAATTTTATTCTGGTTTTTTTTTTTTAATTATTTTTTTTACTTGAGTGTGCTTGTTGTGGATGGAAAGTGTTTCAACTATTTATTCAAGAAGAGGAAAATAATGTTTACAGTTCAGCCTATGTACCAAACACGGTACTCCAAAGATCATCAACCCAGAATGTCTTATATTTAGAAAACATGTGACCTGTGAATGATGTTGGGTAATAAATGGCTTTTGGGTGATGACAGGATAACCGCAAAAATCTCACAAGCATGCTGTAAGTAGGATAAATGATCAATGTTAAGAAATGTAAAGGATGTTTAGCTTTATAGGTCTTTTTTAAATTTTAATTCTTTGTTGTTGTCATATTGTGGGTGTACATCAAAGAGTTGTAGGCCATTCCACAATAATCTAAATAATTGTATCACCTATGAAACCTTTTTGAAGTCACTTTAAGGTACCTGTTTCATCCTAAATAACTTATAATTTCTCATTTTGACTCTGACAATCTGATTTTTTCTTTCTTTTTTCTGTGCACTTATAGTAGTAATTAAACTGAGCCATTCATATAGTCTACCAAAACCACAACAATGATTGTAATGATCACATGTGATTGTGTAAAAAGTTCAAAGAAAAACTAACACATTTGGGGAAACTGCAGGCTGGGTCACGTTTTGAAATGTAATGTCGTTCGTCCAACTATTTTCTCAAAATTGTGGTAATGTTCACTGAAATCACTCTGTCAAATGGCATGACTTACCTTGTCACCAGACCTATGCAAATGGATGCAGCCGATGCATCTGAAACTGGACGTCAAATAAAAAAAAAACAAATGTCTTCTTGTGTCAGTCTATGAAATACTTAAGAACATATTTTTGCAGTTTGTAAGCACAAACTTGTCGCTCGTTAAGTGGAAATCCTCCGGTTATAACCCTTCAACTAGTCTGTGTCAGTACTCTCAGTTAGCCTGCAGGGGTCCACACGCTGCCAGGTTTAAATGATTTCCCTCCCTGCTAAGTTTAGGTGGAAACGTTGAAATGCTGCTGCCCTTTAGATCTCTGCAGCCTTTACTGAGATGAAAGCTCTCTGATTTATTCTAATCAAAAGCCTGTTAAATACCAGAGGCCAGACCCCCTGAACTAACCAACCTCCAGCTCACAAATACTCCCTTCTTTTTTCTTTTTTTAACTCTACACTAGCCGAAGAGCCTGGGGATTTTGCTCTTGGGGGGGTTGGAGGGTAAATGGAGGCAACTGTAACTGAGGGTGAAGGTTTGACAAGCGGGGGGAAAAAAAGGTTTCATCGTGTGGCTTAATTGCAGCCAGCTTCTCCTGGTGAGCATAATTAGTGTGTCACTTCCAGTAGAGTTTCATTTTTTAGAGATGATGATTGGCTGAGGGATAAAACACAGGGGTGAGACCCCCGCGTCCCCTCTCAGCAGGTTGGAGACGTGGCAAAGGGAGAATCTCACCTGCTGAAAGCCCCCCTGCCTCGTGCAATGACCCAATTAGGCTGGGCTTGTTTTTCTTGCTTGCAACGTTGATTATCCTACAAGTGTTTTAGCGCCAGCTTTCTGCTAAGCTTTCAGTCCTTAATGGTCAATGTGTGCTCCACCTCGGATATAAACGTGCAAAGTTCATCCTATGTATGCTCCTCGAATCTCTGTTACAACTAAAAACAAAAGCATCTTCAATGTGTTGAGATTTTTTATGGTGGACAAACATAAATAAATGGAAGCAAATGTGCCCACACAGCGACTTTGGAGGAGCTGCAAAGATCCACAGCTCAGTTAGGAGGACAACTACTGTCCGTGTTAAAAGGTCTGTCTAAAGTTTATCCCGAACCTGGAAGGGGAGCAGCAAATATGAGGAAAAACAATCTGGTCAGGTGAGACCTTCAGTGTAACTTTTTTGGGCCCGCTTCCAAAAACACTTTGTGAGTCCAGAACTAAACACTGCTTTTCAGAATGTGAAGAAATTAAAGGAGTGCTCACCTGTAGTTGTAAAAACACAAAACAAAAAAGTACTTTTGGTCTGGTTTCTGGTGAAAATATCTTCGTAGGACTGAAATAAAACAAAACTGACTCCTAAGCAAGATGTAGGATCTTGTTTTGAGCCAATATTTTCTTAATATTGGTGAAAAACTACTAGTTCCACTGAGAGATTATTTCACTTATAACATGGGAAAAATGTCTTGTTATAAGTGAAATAATCAGCCAATAGAACTGGAACTTTTTCATCTATATTAAGGAATTATTTACTTAAAATAAGCTCCTATTGCTGATAAGTGACTTGTATGTTAGTTTTGTTTTATTTCAAGAATACTAAGATGTTTGCACGAGAAACTGGATCAAAATTACTTGGTAAAATTTTGTGTTTTTTTCAGTGACTGAACTCCATAATGCTACTGCTCCCATATCTGCAGGTTTGCAGAGTAGTAGTATCCTCATTGGTCTGGTGGAGCTCTGCATTATACTGAATGAAGAAAACATTTCAAACTGTGTCTGAGTGACAAAAGGATTAGAAATTACTTCTGCTGCTTGGCTGAACCTGGCGCTGATTGATTCCTCAAAATGAGGGACGAAATTAGGGTCAGAAAGATTTCTGAGTTTGACGTAATGCATTAAACTCTGCGTGGAGGAGAAAGGGTTTCAAAAAAAAAGGCGGTAAAACATCAGCAATGACCTGAGAGAAATACCTCAACTTTGGAAAGTTTGCAGTGCAATTTCAGAATTGTCATTGAGACTGATTGCTAACAATAAAATATTACAAACAAGTGGCAGTCTTTCCAAGAACGGATGTCCTTACAGATCTAGAACATGTAGTTGTAGGTTACGTGCTCGTTTAGCATCTTCGCGACGACCGCAAATCAATGAATATGCATGTTTGCAAGGGCTTCCTCAAGAAAACGTCTTCTTCCTGAAAACAAAATTCAAACTCAAGTGCAGAGTTCAAAGTTCCATCTGGACGAACAACAAGAAATTAGGCCAAACTAGAGCTGCTCGGCCACAATACACACTGCCTCATTTGGACAAACCTCACAAAAATGATCAGTGATGGTGTTGGAGCTTCAGTTTTTGCTGCTCGGGTCAAAGCCTGAAACGCAGATTTAATTTGTACTTTTTGGGGCTCAGTGAATCCTAGCTCCGAGGCTCTCTGCTGAAATTGGATAAAATCCCACAACTACAGACTTACTGGCTCATTTCACAGGGTAAATGCCAGGGCCAGAGGTGTAAACAAGACAGCTTGGGGACAACCACCATATTGGGTTTTGCCTTTAAACAAACAGCAACAACACTTTTATTTCTCATCTACAGCTGATGGGAAAAAGGTTATTTATTTTTTTTCTGGCTGGAGCTAAATGTTCTGCCTGTGCACCATTTTCTTCCACCTTCAGTGTTTATGGGCAGGCAGGAACCCCAGGGACTGATGATGGGTTATACAGTTAAGCGTTGCTCTGATTGAGTGAGTTGCCTCTGGCAATAAAAGGTCAGCATAAATAATCAATGAGGGGGGGAAATGTCAGATAGGAAGGGAGTGAGAAAACAGGAGTTGTTAGGTAACTGAGATCGGTTTTTAGAGCTAAATGATTCAAAGTATGAATATACTGTTGTAGACAAAAAAAAAAAAAGATATTCTTAATTATGCCTATGTAAACCATAGACAGGTCGTTTTATACTGGATGCTACGTCTGAGCTCAGACAAGCGCTTTAATTAGAACCCCTGGTAATTGTAAAGGATTTCCCTGTGAAAAATACTCACTGATTAAATGCCAGCAGGAATCAATCCCACAAAGACTCTATTGAACCTGTGTGTGTGTGGACACTTTTGAATGACCAGCATGAAATCCAAACAAAATCCTACACTCAGGCCACATTTTCACAGGTATTTATTGAAAACAAGTTTCCATTTAGAGACACGTTGCGAATAAATCCGAGGCCAATTACTGTCACGTCAACGGCGGCATGCAAACCACTTTCTAATCATCATAAAAACGACAAATGCACATTTAAATATTTAGTTCGTTAAAGTAAGAATTTTACACGTGAGCCTTTAAGTAGAGGTCGAAATTATTTGCAAACACTTCAAGCCGGCTGCTTTTTGATTTTTTTATTCCTTTTGGTACAGACTCCATGTGGAAAGAAAGTTTGTATAAATTATTTTGTCCTATCATAAAGTTTTAATTTACAGGCACTAATAATTACCTCACAAACTGCAAAAGGTTATCACATATGCAGATGACGCTGTTCTATTTGTGGGTCTCACTCGCTCTGATTGCACGTCTTACCTTCGAACAATATTGCACACACAGAAGACAGAACATCAGTCATTCACATTGCAGCAGTTGGTAGAGGTGCGTTGGCGACTGGCTGGTTATTATTTTTTCTCTTCTTGGGCCTGGTTCTCCCACGGCACCGGATCGTTTTCATCCGTGTGCGAGCCGGTCTCCCTGTCCTGCCAGAACTGCTCCACGTCAGGCAAGACAACCCCGTCTTTAAGGCTCACCCTGTCCGCCTCTTTTTCCCCGCCAGGTTTGCCTTGGTCCGGCGGAGGTTGAGCCTTGTCGCTGGTTTCCTGGCTGGAGCTGAAATGGATCCCTCTCTCTCCAGGGAGCTGTCCTGACGTCTCCGGTCTGGGGCAAGGGGACTGGAGAGAGGTAGGGTTGTGGGGTCCGGGCTTTGGCTTTGGTGGAGGCTGCTTGCGCAGGGTGAGGCGCCTCCACAGCCCCCGGTAACTCTCTCTGAATTCCTCTGAGAGGAAGAGTACAATCAGAGGGTTCACCAACGACAGAGAGAAGGTGAGCAGCTGAGCAGAGAGGGCGAGGAAAAGGGGAGGAGAGGAAGTCAGTGGCTGAGCTCCTTCAGTTTCCTTCTCTGCAAGATGCCTCTCCCAAAGCCATACCACCCACTGAGGAAGCCACAGGATAGCCATGGCCAGGGTCAGGCTGAAAAGCATCAGGGTGAGCCTCCTGGATCGGATCTGCGTGCGCAGGTTCTGAGACTTACTGGAGCGACGTTGGCAGTGTCCGTAAGCCTTCCAGACGTACATCAGGGCAACGCTGAGAGGCGCACAGTAGACCCCTAAGGGGTACGCTTTGACGTACACGGACATGAACTCCTTAGCTTCAGGAGGAAACATTAGCACACACACGAGCCCACGGACCTCTCTCTGCAGCTTCGCAAACAGCCACAGTGGAATGGTGACGGAGCAGGCAGACAGCCAGATGAAGAAGAGCACCACCAGGATGGAGCCCAGGTGGATGCTCACCTGCCTGGTGGGGTTCGACACGTATCGGCTGCAGGCTTTTGCCATGAAAGCCACTGTGAGGCTCTTCGCCACCATGCAGGACTGGAGGAACCAGTCGGCCGTCTTGCACACCACCCAGCCCAGGCTCCAGTTCGCCCTGGAGTAGGAGGCAGCCCTGAAAGGGACAGTGAACATCAGCACCAGCCCGTCGGCGAACATCAGGTTGAAGATGAGCGAGTTGATGAGGGACAGCTTGCCCCGGTGGGCGTTCGAGAACAGGATGACCATTGCGGTGAGATTACAAGCCACACCTAAAACACAGATGACTCCCAGGATGGCTGGCACCAAGACCCGGAGTTCGCTGGGGTCCCGATGGTGGAACAAGCCTGGTTCACCGAGCGTCCACTTGTTCAAGGAGCTGTTCTCCGTAGTCACGTTGTTTCCAACGAGCTTATCCATAGATCTCAAAGAGTTGATGATCTGATAAGAGAAAAAAAAGTATTCAGAGATAGCCAGAAGAGGTGAAAAATTTCCTGAGAGGAAAAAAAAAAGAAGCGATGTAAAGACGGAAATGGATTGAGATCAAAGGCTGATGAAAAGATCACATCAGACAAGTCAATAGCTGGCAGTCAGGAGTTAAGAGTGGAGCTCTTGCGTGCGCCCGGCTTTATCCTTAGACCTAGAGATGCAGCCCCTGCGGCGAGTTATAAAGATGCTGCTTGATTGACAGCTGTCGTCCCAAGCTGGCTAGAAGCATGCAGACTACACCCACATGGGGCCAATTAGGGAGGGGGAAAAAAAGGCCAAGCAAAGTGATAATGATGCCTAAAGTTTAGATGTTTTGCACAAAAGCAGTATGTTTAAGAACACTAAACCACTAAATAAAACATAGGCCAGCATTAGACATACATAAAATATATTCATTACCTCTGGTCTTCTTCACACCTTGTCACATTACAACTATAACCTGTTGTAGTTGTGGTACATCAACACACAGGAGTGCAGAGCTATCAAATGGAAGCTGAAATACATTTAAAAAAAGCATGAATTTGCATCCAGTCCGTTACCTTATTCTGCTGGTGTCGGATGTAATTCCAATATAAACCCAGGAGTTATGTGAAAACCTCAAAGCAAGCAACAAAGCACAGACATAAAGGAAGTCCAAAACAGTCAGGTCATAAAGCAATGCCTCCTCGCTTTAGTGCGCCCTCATGATTTACTGCAGCCAGAGCTACAGTGGAATGGTTTAAATTAAAAAGCATAATAATGCACTAGAATGGGATATTTTATGACATTTTTGCAAAAATTAGACTGTAGACTTGCAGCTACAAATTCAACAGTTGGTTCTCTAAGGTATTGTTTCAGGGAGGCGGGGGAGAGTTAAATTAAGTCAGCAGATATTTTATAAAAATGTTTAAAACCATGTAAAATTTTCCTTCCCTCTCATAAAAGTCACACAAGTTTGTGCTAACATTTTACAGAAATGATTGCACTAAGAGAAGCCAAAATCCCTTTACCACTCTTTCTCCACTAGAGGGAGACCTTACATCAGAGGCTGATCTCAGTCAACCCCTAGCCGGCACAGCTGTGATCTTTGATTGAACAGATGTTTACAGATTAGAGTCCACACTAACAGGCGTTCAGCTTGCAAATCTTTATTCTTTTTTTTATTCAAAGTAAGTCCAGTAAGCATAAAGACTGCATGGTAATTCAATGCATTTCGATACATTCTGAGCTATAAAAGTTGGTTTGTTTCAATTAGAAGTGTCACAAAGGAGGGGCAGTTTAGAAGATATCACCGTTAAACAGACTCATACACAAATATTCCCTGATTTTACAGAGTCCACAATCGCTTCTGACCATTTTGCACCGAAACCGGAGAAGGATCCGAGCCGATTACTGCGAGACGACCTGCTGCTGTCCGTCGTTGCCCATATCTTCAACCCATATGACAAACATGCACAAGTATCGGAACGATCTCATACAAAAGTGATTTTAGCTGACATCTTTTGGGGAGAAAAAACAAAAACAACATAAAAAAAAACATTCATGGCGCAGTGCCTCATATGATCTGCCGTTTTCAACAGATTCACATCCAGCACATGCAAAAGAAGCTAGTGTGGCACTGTGACGCCCAAATGGTCTACTTTAAGGTCATATTAAATCATAAAGCTGAACATTTTTGTGATCATGTTGCCTACAAATCAATTTCAGCGCTATCCAAACAGGGCAACATGTAGCAAAGAGTTCAGTTTTATTATTTTTTAAATAACAATCCCAAAAACTGAAAAAAGTTGTGGCTTTATCGTTTCTCTGAGCAATCGCGAACATCCAACACACGGCGGTTCCTCTGTACAAAACACAGCGTCTTCTCCTCCTTGTTATCACTTGCAAAACTTTGTCCATTTGCGATCTTAGTGAAGCCTTTTTGTTCTTACTTTCATTTTCATTGGTAAAGAAAGAGAGGGGGAAAGAAAAGAAACGAAAAAACAAAAACACCCTAAGTTAACATTTAATTTAAAACATTCACACAGTCCCTTACCCTCCCTCCCACACCCAATTACATCGAAGCCCCACATACCAAAAGAAGGCACCACAGCTTCTACACAGACTCACCAACCGAGAGAAGGACGAAACGAACGGCTTTAAACAAAACCATCGACTCGCGCCGGAAGGGCTTCATTCGCGTCGCAGACTACAGACGTCTCGGCTAGGAGACGGGGAACCGGTGAGACTGACCGTGCTGCGTGCATTTTCTGGGCGGGGGTTAGGCATTATTAACAGTCTCTTCTTCTTCTTCTTCCTTTTGTGTTGTCCCGTGCTCGACCTCAGACGGAGGCCGCAGGGTTCATCGCATGCGCTGCAGCTCGAGCGGGCTGAAACGTCGAGGGAGTTGTTGGGGGGCTCAGGCCCCGACGCTACATGAAGAAGAGCCATCGTCACGTGAGCTGGCTATCTGTCTCTGTGCTCTGTTTGAAAATGCATCGCTCCCCTATCCACCTGTTTCTTCAGGGTCCAGAGGGCTGCTACATAACATTATTCATGCAGCGGTCCTTCGTGTTGCATAAACGCACGGGATTTGATCCTCCTGTTGTCCGCATGGCTGAATAAATTAAATTAGGAGTCATTTTCTTGGAATGAAGCCTTTTCCTCGAATTGTGTCTGTTTCACTGTTCACTTTTTCACATCAGTGTCTGGACAAATGACTCTCTTAAAGTAGAGTTGGAGGTTTTTTTGGGGTGGGGTGGGGGGGGGATTTAAGACAGCAGCCCCTCACATTATGTTTGGGTCCTGGGAGGTTTCATAATTTGGGGCAGACTGTCTTTTTTTTTTTTTCGTTTTTTTTAGTTCACTTTGTCCTGGAAGATGTAGAGGTTGTTGGTGGCTGCCACGGCGATGATATTCTCATGTGGATGCCACGTCGTGTGGAGGATCTTCTTGCTGAAGTCCAGGCTGTCTACGCTGATCTCATCCTTGCGACGTTTCCCACCTACACACACCTGGAGGGCAGAGGGACAGTCAGGCGTTTTTACACATGCAGCATCTCACATCTGGAGCAGCTTTTGGATTGCATTTTTCATTTTATTTTAGTTTTTTAACCACTCCAGATCAATCGAATGCTAGATAAATTCTCTATATATTGTTGAAGCAGGGGTGGACAACTTGAATAATGTCAATAGTTTACATTGTATACTTTTTTTTTGGCATTCATCTTTTACAATTCAACTGAAAAAAAAAAGCAATGAAAAAGCTGGAATTACTCTTCAACGGTGTTGTCCAAACTTTTTGCAACATGGTCCAGAATACCAAAATTTAAAGTACTCATAATTCAGTATTATTTTTCTAATTTAAAATGCAAAATAATTATTTTGTCTTAATAAAAGGTAGACAGTTTCCTAACTTAAAAAAAAAGTCCAGTTTATTTGGTCTTGGAAGTCTTTTTAGTCTCTTCCAACCAAGAAAAAAAAAAAACTATTTTCATGTTCTCTATCTAACCCTTGTTATTAGGAAAAAGTCACACCATTAAAACTAAATAACTGCATGAACTAAATTTTCACCTCCAGCTTCCCGGCACACATCTAAAATGTTTGGGTCACTATATGAACTGGTGTAATCAAAGTCCCAGTTGTCACATGCAGCCCACTACCAGCAGATGGCAGGATTTCCTGCAGCTCCGTCAGTGCTGCTGTCAGACTCTGTAGACTTCCTGAACAGTTTCCATCTCGTCTTTAATCAGTTTTTTTGTTTCCTTTGCCTTTGTAATCCACCTGCACACTTGGAAGGTTTTTCGATAATCACATTTACCATGTTAGGTGTGTATCAAATATGACCAATTGCTGCAACTGGATCAAAAGATGCATAGTTATTAGTCCTGTCTATCTTAGTGTTGTTTTATGGTACCTCACCTCGATACCCAATGACTGCTAGAGAAAAGCACCAGATCCCTGAATGGTGTACGACCAGGTAACGACAGGTTGTATTTAAAATTATTTTAAATACAACCTTTCCTAGCAGACTTGTTTGTTTTCTCTTTGGAATTGCATAAGATATTCTGCATGTCACATTGAAGGTCAACATACAGGGAAAAATTGTCACGGTCTAAAAACTTAGCATATTTCAATACGCTTGAGATCTGCTGTCTACAGTGAAACAGATTTATTCCTGCTCTAACTCTAAACTTAGTGTCACTTTAATAGGCTTGGCCATCCTTACTCGCCTCCTTCCCTCGAGATTAGCCCTGATCGTTCCAATTCAAACCAATAATGGTGGAAAGATGGAAGAATAAGTACAACATGGGCCTGGACAACATGGCCGAAAAACCCATTATGATATATGCAGTTCATATCAGTGGGTATCAATAATTATTAAATAGTTTTTTATGAAATATTGCCAAACTGGTGACATGATCTTTCCTGCTTTATTCACAATTTTCACTCCACGCCATTGTTGTTTTTTTTTTATTTATTTATTTTTTTTATATTTTTAAGCAGTTATGAGGCGAAACCTGGAACTGCTGCTGCGTGAGTTACTCAACAAGTTGTTGCTAGGCAACCAAAGAGAGAGTATGCTAGTTGATGCCACAAACCCAGCTTAGCGAGAGGTTGAGTCTTTCCTCTGCCTACATTTCAGCTCTGAATGTTCAGTGAATATTATACATATTGAATATTCTATCAGGCGTGGTATCGACTGATATTGATCACTGGCCTATTGCGATATATGTTATTATTGATTTAATGACCAATAAAATATTGAGCTTCCAGTGGAGTTTTAGTCATCTGAAAATGCCAGTTTCTGATGGAAGCTACAAATAATTGCGTCCGGCGTCGCACCTTGCGAGGCTTCAGGATTGCTCGGGGTTTGCTGTTCTCTCTCGAAGCCTCCAGCGTGACGTCCCGCTTGGTGTTCCGGTCGAACATTCGGAAGAAGTTGTTGTAGGAGCCCGTCATTATGACGCTGAGAGGGGTGGGGGGAAAGCGAGGCGAGCATTACAAAGACGCGTGCGTGGATTTCATTTCTCTCATGACCGATTGAGATGTCTCACCTGTCCGATCCGTTCCAGACGCACTCAAACTTGTCGAAGATGCAGTCGTTCTCGTACAGAGAACAAAGTTTGCCCCGCAGGTAGTCGTGAACCTGAAAAACAAAGTCGGTTACTGCGTTGCTTTTTCAGTAAAATAAAACAAAAAACAAAAAAGAAAAACAACCCTAAGCTCCAGTGCCTTATGCTCTACTTTTAGTAATCCTCCAGGCCTGGTGACCCCTGCTAAGACGTTAGGCAGCAGGTGAAGCCGGAGGAAGAATCCCCTGATGGCCTTATCAATCATGACCTGCTGCAGGATTACTTCCCTACATCAGACAGGGTGGATCTGACCCCGATGACCACACAGTGGGAGGTTTCACCCTTCGGCTCGCATCGGCACTAACACTACCCTCTAATGGATACTTGGCTCAATAAGCCCTCCTGGGGTAATCGCTGAAGATGACAAGGTTACGGCGCGGCAGACTGACAGTGAAACAGTATTACCAAGAATGATTAGCTTGAGATCAATATGATTTGATTTGATCCGGGCCAAAATGGAACTTCCTAACTTCCCCAGCTGAGATTAGGTTTCTTTTTTCTTTTTTTAGACCAACGACGGAGACGACGGATACGTTACCTGGTAGGTTTCGAGTGGTTTGTTCTCCATCTGGAGGTCCCACACCTTGACAGTGAGGTAGTCCCTTGTCATCAGGTAGCGCCCGTTGTGGCTGAACTTTACGTCAGAGATGGATGAAATGATTTCCGAGAAAAAGGAACGCATCGACGGATCCTCTGGCTCTTCGAAGTCTACGTAGGACGGAGAGACAAAAAAAAAAAAATGTTATTTTACTGCAGAGAAACGCACGGCTTTGGATCGCAGAAGGGCTGCAGCTGCATCTCTTTGCGGAATTACTCGGGGAGATAATGGCAGGTCAGCGCGGTGGGCAAATATTGGTTATGATTCATATTGACTCTGGCAGCTGCTGATCCATGTGCAGGCCAGCACACCGGGGACGGGAGCCAGGCATTCCATCGTTAGCTGTCAAGTCAATGCATCTCCCCGCTCTTCCTTTCTTCCCCCCCCCACCCCATCTCATCTTTATTTCTCTTAAAAAAAAAAAAAAAATGCCCCCTCCGCTGTCAAGCCCGCTCCTCAGCTGAGGCCTGGAGGATCAGCCTGTGATGTGTCAGTGGGGAGTCTAACTAGCGCCGCAGCGTCAGAGATGAAAAAATGAAGGGGGATGAGGAAGGGATAAGAAAAACAAATCAATGTCAAAAATACCGGCCACATATGAGCCCCGTTGGATTTCTGTGTGCGTATGTGTGCCGGTGGAAGGAGTGTTTGGGAATAAGTGGAAGAGTGTATGTATATATGCATCTGTGTGTGTGTGACCCTGCCCTCCCGCTCCAGGGGTGTATAATGGGGTCTCCTGGGAGTCAACAGGGGGAGGGCAGAGGGTTTGTTTGGTCCCTCTTGCTCTGTCCTTGGGGCATTTGACAATCCCTTCCTAAGTCCTCTAACCATCCCTCACCCATCCATCCATCCCGGCTGCAGCGCTGATTGATACCAGAAGTCTCACGGATTTACGGGTTTGGAGGGAGATGCAGAATAATTCTGGGGTGCAGTCAAGCGTGTCTGCTTGCTTTATGAAATCGCACCTTTATACCCACCAATTTTATTTATTTATTTATTTTAAACATTTTGTCACTTTTCAACCTCCAATCTTAAAAACTGTTATTATTATTATTATTATTGTGAGTTTATTTAATAGGGAAACATTATAATTTATTATTCAGTCATGTTTCACAAATTAAAAAACATGCTTTATTATAATGTCTGTATTATCCTGACACCTCAACAGAAATGTGAGTGCAGCCCACCTGCATGCAAACTTGCAGTTCAGTGAAGGCAACCAGAGAAATACATGCAACTCGTGGCGACTTTGGAGGAGCAGCAGAAATATCCAGCTCAGGTGGGAGAACCAATCAGCAGGATAACCATTAGTAGTGTGTTGTACAAAAAAAAAAAAATAAATAAATAAATAAATATATATATATATATATATATATATATATATATATATATATATATATATATATATATAAACAAACATAAGTAGTCCTGCTGGTAGTTTGCCACGAGCCTTTTAGGGAACGCAGAAAACACCTGGTCAGATAACCAAACTCAAAGTTTCCGACAAAACAAAGCTCATGTTTTTCATGCATTGCCCATGAATACTAAAGCTGATGGTTGGAGAGATGAATGGATCAAAGTGCAGAGACAGCGTTGTGGTATTTGGCTTCTATGTTCCTCAGCTCTGGAACAATCCACCCGAAAACCTAAAAGATGTGCGGAAAATCTTTGAATTCAGGACGTTTTGCCTGATCAGTCCATGAGTTATTGAAGTACGAAGCGGAGGATTTTAACTTGGATTCATATTTAAAATCAAACTTCTATTAAAATTTTGAAGGTTTGCCTTTTAATTTTCACACAATGCCTATATGTGTTTGACCTGTTCAGCTGTGTCTTTCTTTGTCTCGCTTACACCTTCGTGCGGTGAGATAGTGAACATTAATATCTCCATCCTTACAACAGGACTCTTCTTCTTCTTCTTCTTCTCTATTTTGTCTCCCATCAAACCTCCAAAAACCCTCCAGAATCTCTTTTTTTTTCTCGTAGCGGAGCCTCCGATGCTCATGTGATATTCAACAGGCCACGTTAACACACAGTCCAGTGGATTCATCAATATGTCCGAGGAAATGAGTGACATTATCGAGCAACAAGGTGTGTCCATGAGGGACTAATGCAATTGCTCTTATGACATTGATTTGCCAGCGTAAATGTCAATGTATTCATTATTCATCTGAGCCAAGTGTTTGCATGTGATGTTAAGGCTTAGAGAAGGACGCTCGTTGTTCGAGTCACGCTTGAGGATTTATTGATGGTTTATCAATTGTGCCATATTGATCATCTGTCTGTCACTTGTACATTAAAACAGACTGGTTCAGGGGGAAATGAATGCATCATTCTGTGGCATATTATTATTATTATTATTATTTATTATTTTTATTTTTTATTTCAGCTTGTTGTGAGTCATTTTATGCTAAATCAAAATTAATTTTCCAGTTCTGTCTGGCATTAACCTAACCATTCATAAACATTTTTGAGTATACTTTTTTTTTTTTTTAGCAGAATTCAAAGGTTATTTTAAAGTAATGAATACACTAAATAGCACTAGATATATCGAGCTCTGGAAAAAAAACATTAAACCTCGTGGTTATTCCACCACATCTTCCCGGGTTAAAACATTAGTATTGTTGTTTCTAAATGAATGTAAACTTCTTTCCTTTGCATTATCTGAGGTCTGAAAGCACTGCATCTTTTTTTATTTTATTTTGACCATTTCTCGTTTCCTGTAAATAAATGCTAACAGTTTTGCTTGGAATTTCGGAGACACGTTGTCTGTATTTCGTAGAATAAAAGAACAACGTTCATTATTCTCAAACGTTTACCTAAAAAAAAGTAAAATTAGAGGAACTGATCATTTTAAGCGATCTCTTAATTTTTTTAATTTTTCTTTTTCCAGAGTTGTATATATTGTTTTAAAATTACCAGCAGGTGGTAATTACAAGCTTGTTTGAGAACATTTCAAAGTGACAATTAGAATGTAAAAAAAAATTAAATACAGAAAAAAAAAAAAAAAAAGGTTTTAGGAGAGGTCTGTCTGATGGTATCCACAAACACCAGTGCAGACTGTGTGCGCATCCGGTCAGAGAAAATCTATAAGAGATCTAAGATGCATTAGCCACACCTTGTCCTAATCTGCGACACCTAATGGTTTTTGTTCTTCTCATGTACTCACATTTGCAGTGCTTGTCGCAGAGTGCTGCCTGCCTCATGTCACAGAGACGTATGGAGCCCTTGCTGCTGCTGTAGGCGAAGGTGTGACACTGCTGAGGATGAAACTCGGCCGAGGTGATGACCTCCGTCAGCTCCTCCATGTTGGCTGGCTTGATGTCTACGATGTCTGAGAGACGCAGCTGCTAAGGAAAGACATCTGGAAAAAAATGAGCACAGATCTTAGCCGGAACAACAATTTGGAGTATTTTACTACTTGAGTTTTAAAGTACAGGACAAAGGGCAGTTTTGTCATATGTTCTCTGTCAAATTTTAAATAAGCTGTTTTATGCTTATTTATAAAAGTGCTGCAGTGCATGGCTGAGGCAGAGGGGGTTTTAAAAGGATACTGAAGCTGCGGTCGGTGATCTCCAGGTTCCACAGGTTCACCCGGAGGTCATCGGTGGAGATGAAGGTCTGCAGGTCGGAGTTGACGGAGATGGAGTTGATATGGTAGGTGTGGGCGTTGCTGAAGACGCGTCTGGCCGTTGCCTCCACCATCAAATCCATCGGCTGCAGCACGGGCACCTGGGGGTGGATGCAAAAAATAACAACAAAAACAAACAAACCATCAAGAAAACCAGAAAAAAACGGCAAGAAAAAGAATCATCTTTGATGTGTTCAGTTAAATTCATGAATTATTCTGTTTGATTTCAACATTGTCTCCAAGAGACATCCTCAGATGTGGATATTTATGAGTGGATTAGCCTTGTGCGCTGGAGACGACGACAATCTTCCATTTATCCCACAAACGGTAAAGAGACAGAGGTGAGAAGTGAGCAGCTCTCTGGCTGTGTGGAGTGCTGGTTCAGGCAGATTGTGACGCTGCAGGGTAACTCAGTGATCACGCCTCAGTTTCTCAACGCCTCCTAACTGCTGAAGAAGTCTGTCTTGCCCTTCGTTTTGTGTGTTTGTGTCAGAGAAATTGGGGAGGAAAAAAAGCGATGAAGGTGGCAAAAACGAGAGAGAGGGCCCGAGGGCATCGCAAGGCCCTGCTGAGGAATGATAACCGAACCCTACAGAATTAGGACCGCCAAACATGCAAGTACAGCAACGCACACACACACACACACAC
>NW_015113200.1:26655-60884 GCF_001443285.1 Poecilia latipinna
TAATGCAAGTTTCTTTTTCATTCTTTCTTTCTTAAGCTCACACACACACACACACACACACACACCCACACACACACACACACACACACACACACACACACACACACACACACACACACACACGCACACACACACACACACGCACGCGCACACACACACGCACGCGCACACACACAGTGTGTACAGAGCTGCAAGGGCTTCAAAGATGGCCAGCAACCGGCCTGCATGCAGCCCCCCGTTGGCCAGATAAAACCCAGACAAAGACAGGGAAGAGGGGAGGGAGCCAGGAGAACAAATCGGACGCTTCTTCCCCGATTTTTTTTTTTTTTTTTTTTTTGTCCACTGCTGGCGCTGATTGAAAGACACGGCAGCTCAGCGGGCCGCTGTATCTCCACGGGTGTCACTTCCCTTCCATGTCTTTCACTGGCTGTCCAGAGAGACATGCACCTCATTAACCCGGAACACGGGCCGTCAACGGTCCTCAACCTGCCTCGGCAGATTTTCTCTAAACAGAATATCCTGATTTTTTTTTTTAATAAAAAATACTCTGAAACACGTGTTATATTTAAACGACCTCTTATCAAAACGCCTCCACGTAGGGAAACGCCCTCCCTCTCGCTCAGCTTCCCGCTCCAGCCCGGATTTCGCAGCATCTAAACAGGATTGCCACAGTCAAGCGGCCCGCCCCCCCCCCCCTCCCCCCCGGTCAGCCAGACAAAGGAGGGACAGACATGCTAAACTCAGCACTAATCTGTGATGGCAGACAGGCCGTCGTACCACGCGCTCACAGTCAGCTTGTGTGAAAAGTGAAACTGGTTGGCGGAGCGATAAAAACAATCGAGAGGGCGATGGGTCGCTCTCAAGTTCTCCTGCCAAACGTAGCTTAAAACGACTCAAATCCAACGTGATAATCTGATATTATATGTCAAAGCAACGGTATTCCCACCTGACTCATACCGTGAGTAACACTATCCCAGTACAATATGCAAGTGTCTGAATGATATCAGACGTTTTGGTAAAGTGTGACTCACTGCGTAGAAAGTCAGGAAAAGGAAAAAAAAAAAGTGTCCTGTCACTGCATTGAAATGCGAAACACGATGCGTTCCTAATCCAAACCAAGCTGCAGTGAAGCTAAACTGCAATGTTCTCGTAATGTCCAGGAATAGCCAAGCGTGCCTCCTGGATTATTTAACTGCAGATATACTTAGTGAGGTAAAGGAAACCTTGGCGACAACACTCCATGTACATGAACTCAAAGGCCTACAAGTGCTGCACCTTTGAGAATTCAATGTTTACAAGTAAAAGCTGAACCGACGTCCACTCTCATGCTTTCTGCAAAGTTTAAGAATTTTTTGTCTCCTCTCCAGTTGCTCAGTGCAGCTCAAAGCGTTCACAACCTTGATTATCACCATTACAAACTTTATCCTAATTATCTCAATTAGCTGTTTATTTTTCTTTACATCACATATTTTACAACTGCGATGTATGAGAAAAAGGAGTTTCGGTGACACTTTGTTTGAAGGGCTGTGCATAAGACCGACATGATGCTGTCATAAACATAACATTACACTTTTAATGGACGTTTGATGCAAGACTTGGTACAACTTTGTATTAAAAGTGTCATTATTTACCGAATGTTGACAGGAATGACCATGCATTCATTACACATAAACCCCTTCAATTAAAGTGTTACCGGGTTTTTTTTTTAGGAAGGAGTGAAATCATGTCTCATAATTTCTTGTATCATCATTAAAATTTCTTTTAGAAGTAGAAGTTGGGTGATTGCTGCTTTCAAGCATTTAACTTGTGCTTTTTTTTGTTTCAGTAGAGATTACACTGAGGATGTGATTGTTTTCCTTTAGTACAGATGTTGATCAAATCTTCTATAGCGTGGAAATGTGTTGTCTATGATAATTTACACAAGAGGAATTTTGGACAAACTCCTTCAGTCTTTGTCAGAGTTACTTCTTTTTATCTGTGTGTAAAATTTTACGCCGGCCGGACATAAAAAGCGACAGCCGGATGGGCTCCCCCCCCCCCTGCGACCTCTCACCCGCAGCGTGGTGATGGTGGACGGGTCCCGGAACCGTCCGTCCTCATCCTTCAGGTTGTATCCTTCCGGACGCTTGTCCCGTTCGCTTATCTTCCACAGCTTCACGGTCTTGTCTGGGGGTGGAAACAATACAATAAGTAAATAAAGACAGAATACGTTCAGACTGAGGCTCACCACAGCAAACCTCCCCTCCAACTTGTTTGCGGGGCGGAGGATGGAGGAAGGGGGAGTAGGGCAGCCAATCTGGCTCGTAGCTGGGCAGCAGCCAGCGAAGATGATGAATGGCGGCTCGTGTGTGTGTGTGTGACTGTGTGTGTGATTGTGTGTGTGCATTCTATCACCAATATCCATCTATGAGTTGACTTCATTTCACTGCTGCACCGTGATACACCCCCTCTGAGGAAGCCATCTGGGTGCTTTTCAATCTTACTTCACGTAAACACCAGTTACATCTCATCTTCTCGGTCTACTGAAGTGGATGGCGGCAGCAGTCAGGCTGTTTTTTCCCTCTTTTAATTTCCACTGCGTACGTTGGTGTCAGAGCATCGAGGCCATCGCCACAGGACCCTCCACCATCTGCTCCAGCCACAGCTAGGACTCCTGTAGCAGCCATGCATGAACCCCGCAATCTGCAAGACGTCTCTGTGTTTCATGTCTGTATGAGCTGGTGAGTGCATGTGCTTTCATTGGCGTGTGTGTGTGTGTGTGTGTGTGTGTGTGTGTGTGCATTTCTGCAGCAGCAGCCATGCATGAAGTCCTTAATTTGAAACTCTTCTGCTGGTGGCACCTGCTCAGCCAAGTGCAGCAGCCTCGCAGATAACCGAAACAGGCATTTCTGTTTGATATCAACATCTCAGTTTACACCAGCTTTTAAACGAATCCCGCAGAGTTAGCATTTAAATGAACACAATTTGCCAAACGACTACAGAACGCCCTCTTAGACCTGGCAGAGAGAGACTTGAACTGACCGTTGGTGGAGAGCAGGAAGTACGCTGCGTTCTGCTGAGGCAACCATTTGATCTTGTTGATCTTCTCCTCGATCTCCAAACTCTTCAGGTAGTCGAATTCGGGCTCGTGACTCTGGAATGTGCTGTAAACGTTGTACTCCCCTCGGCGATGGGGTTGCGTCTTACTCTGTGGAGGAAGATGAAGGAGGATCAATTGACGTGACGCAGCGTTGGAGCAAAAAATTTGACCCGATATTTCAGAATCGGAGTGGATGTGGAGAAAACAGAGCGAGCCTGGAAAATCCTTTCCTGTCCTACCATCACAGACATAAATATTGCATCTTGACTTGAAATGGAGCTGATGACATTATGGTTAAGAATTTAAACATCTAATTTGAACTCTACATAAATAATTAGTCCAATCGTTAATTCTGAGTTTCTGAACCACCTTTCTCAACTTCCCACACCAGAACCATCGCTCCTGGAGGATCTGAAGGTCTTACTGTGTGGTCCAAAATCAGGTATTCGTTCACTCACAGAACTAATTAAACTTTTGGATGTGTCCGGTTCCCCATCTCCCCTTTTATAGCTCAACTCATGTAGAATCTAGGTGTTAAGATTCTACATGAGTTGAATCCAAAGTGGGAACCCCCACTTTGGATTTGGAACTGAGCGACACCTAAAACCAGTTACCAGGGCGATGAAGTCTGTTCGTTGGAGGAAAATCAAAATACTAGAGTATATACTCTGTTTTTCCCTTTGTGAGTCCAGAAACTCAGCAGCTTCGAAGGGAACAGAGTCGTCACAAAGGCCAGATGAGCCAATCAGATGCAGACTTGGAAAAATGCGTGGCCTCAGTCAATCAGCATGAAACATGGATTCTAGTTTCTTTGCTTGGATGACTCAGTGATAATAGCTGCTACATCCTTTCACACCTCTGAGCTGTATTTTGGTGTATAGTGCATGTTTTGTGTTGACAAGGTTTTGTGAACCAGGTTTTAGTGTAAAGCGGTCGGTAAGACGACCAAGAGTCCATTTATGTGGGATAAACAGATGTTTCAGCTAAATCAAAAGGGTCCATCTAGGTTGTTTTTTTTGTTTGTTTGTTTTTTTAAGGAACGTGAAAATACGTAAAGTTAAGTAGTTCCTGTGTGTGAAAGGTTGGATTTGGTGTGTTCATGGTTACTACACACACTCCACGAACTGAAAATGCTCCGTCATGGAAAATGAGTAGTCAAATAGACAATTAAAGCTCAATCTAACTAATTGTGGTATTAGATTAAGCTACTCCTGCTATGCTACTAAATCTTTTTTATACTCTTTTCAATAAGTGCTAAGAAGTGCAGAGACGGCTGCATCCCCTGACAAACAGCAAAGTGTTTCTTTTCATATTTGAACACCAAACCAAAAACAAACAATCCAGCTAAATCGTTACGAGTCTGTCAAACGCTTTCAGCAGAAAAGGGCAGCACAATTAGCATTGAATTGTTGGCATTTCCTACCTCCTGCTCCCTCTGGAAGACAACCACTCTTCCTCCTTTATCCCCGGTGGCCAACAGCTCCCCCGTCGAGTTAAACTCCACCGTTGAGATAATGTCAGCTGGAACACAGGAAGCAGAGCAGAGCGAGGGAGGAAATGTCAGCGTGGACAGGAGCAACCAGACATGCAGAGAGAGAGAGGAGAAAGAAAAAGGCCTACGGGGGAGATCTAGAAGAAGGATTTCTAGAATACATTTCAGGAGAAAATTGGGAGAAGGGGATTCTTGTGACCAACCCACAAAGGACTATTTGGCACAGAAACCCAGTTTGGTGGAAAATAGGTTAGGAGAAACCAGTGCGTGAGTCACCGCTTGACAATTCAGGCTCTTGTCTGGCTAAAGTGAAACAATCTGTCATTTCTTTGCTTTTTTTAACTGTAGTCGTGCTTTTTGCTACAACTGCCTGGGACTCCACACTGCCCAGTAGCTGATGCCGTTTCAGATGCCTGTGTGCTTTTGCATACCTGCAGTTTTCCCCAAAAAGTAAATAACAGACACCTTACCCTAGAGGTAACATCTCCTCTCCTCCTCGCTGACATACAGCTGCCTGGATTTAGGCAGAGGCTAATAGTGACTGTAATTATTACACAGCCCCAGGCTAAAAAGGCAAAGCATTGTGTCTGTGTCTTTCTCTCTGAAATACACACACACACACACACACACACACACACACACACACACACACACACACACACACACACACACTACAGTCGAGGTAGCCCTTCGGTTTAGCAGTAACAATGATATTAGACGGAAAATGAGAGCGTTTGTTGTTTCGCACCCCCTCCCCTCGCCCTCTGTGGACCTGCTGCTGGTGGAGCGCCGAGCGTGGAGAGAGAGAGCAAGAGCGAGAGAGAGCAGGGATGTTTCCATGGCGACCGTTTCCATCACTAGCGGCGGAGCGTACGCGAGTGTGTCTGTGCCAATAGCTCTCAGACTTAGTTGCTGATGCTAGCTGTAATTCAGCAGACACACAGAGAAAGAGGAAAGTGCTGCAATGGAGTGAAAAAGCTGCCTGCGTGTCTGGGGGAGCGAGGGCGACTCGCTGCAGCACACGGCTTCAGACAATAGAGTCCCTGTAGTCGGGCTCATCTCTGCATGCTGAAAACGACTGGAAGTGTTGAGGGCTTTTGTACCAACGCGTGAGCGCGTACGAGCCCTCCTCGTTTCCGTTAATTGGTAGAGAGAGAGGGAAAGAGAGAGACTTTCGCAGACGAAGCCAGAGGGATCCTCATGATCCCGTGTTGATAATGCCATGAGGAGGAGGCTGAGGCTGAGCATATTTGATTTCAGACACTACTGAGCCTTTTACACGGCAGACAAATTCTGACCTAATTACAGACTGGACTAAAGTTAAAGAAGTGAAATAAATAGTCGCATTGTGTAATCTTGATCGTTTTAGACAACAGTTCTCACTGCCACCAGACTAATTTACAGTTTTAAAACTGCAATCATTTTTCTTGCTATGGTAGCCGTATGGTAGTATTTTTTTACTTAAAATATTCAAAAACTTTTGCCATTATGATCTTGACAGAGTAACAGACATATAAAAATCTGATATGAGCTAGTTAGTAAGTAAGGCTATCGGGCAGCATCTGTAGTCAGCAGCTTCACAGAAGTAGAGCTTGTCGTAGCGCAACAATCATAGTCAGGCCTGAAGCAGTTAGCTTAAAAATTGAAACGGTTATGAATTCAAACCTGCCAAAATGTTAAAATACTGAAAGAGACCACAGAAATGATTGAAGCCTACATGCTTCCAGGAACCAGCTAAACGACATTCATCAATTATTGCTTCCTGACGTGATGTGATGGTGATGAACATGGAGCACAAAAAGAAGATAAGATTTATTTATTTATTTATTTATTTATTTATTTGGTATAAAACTGGATTCACCCTGAAGAGCTCAGGTAAATGGATTTTGTCAGAATTACAAGGTATTTCTCTGATTGCATAACAAAACTAGCCACGGAACATTTTAATATCAAGTTATTCGATGCTTTACAAGATTTTCTGTCATGCTGCAGGTTTATAGCACTTTCACTGACGTGCCTAAACCACTGCTGGAGGGACTGGAGCTGTCTGTGGCTGGATTGGGATTAATAAAGTGTTGCCCTCCTCCACCTTCCCGTTTGCCACAACTGGACTTTCTCCTCAATCACAAGAAAAATGAATTCAGCTCTTTTGGAGACATTTGCTTCCACGAAAGAGTGTATGAAACTTAACAGCTGGTTAGTGTTGAGTGGGATTTCTGTTCAGCGGCTGAATGCAACGTTGCTACATTAGCAGACAGTGTGATGAGCAGCCAGCATGTTAGACAAACAAAAGTCGATTTTTTTTGTTTACGTAACAAGAATTAGCAATGAATTGATTCTTACATGTTTTTCTTTAAAGGTTTTCTGCGTATAAAATGAAGTCATGATGTTATTACTCCAGATTGTCACACCATGAGAATCTCAAATACACCCATGCACACTGGGACATATTTCCAAATGGCCACATTAATGTGCAGGATACACATGGAAAACTACTTTCAGTTTGCTGGCCTGCAGTGTGCAGCAATATGTAAGTTAATCCATCCTTCAAGCAGCATAAGATAACTCTGGCCACCAGGAGACATTCTCTGGTATTTTACTAAACATGGAGGGGTAGGGGAGAGTTTGTCTTTTTGAAACCATAACTTCTCAAAGCATTCTTCCTCCCAAGAAAAAAAGAGGCCTTTTTAAAAAAAAAAAAAATACATATTTCAGTGTAGTTCTACATACTTCTATCTTTTTTTTTGTTTTTCCTTGATCCCTCTTCACTGTCTCTCGTCTAGCTCATCATCATCACATTAGCCCACTGCGAGGAAACAGTAATTGATGGATGCCATTTAACCAGTTTACACACGGGTACGTCCTTCAATCATTTCCCTGGCAGCGAGGCGGAAACTTGCGGCAGCGTTACAGATAGATGAGTTTTTCTGCATGCAAATGACTCCACATGAGGGAAATTAATCTATCCAGCCTGAGACACTGATGGAATTTGGTTTAAATTGGCAAAAATTGAATTTTCTTCTTAGGGAAACACAAGGATTGCGGTCGGGATGGTAGAGAAAGACTTCCCCTATCAGGAGGGTCGGCGGGATCGAGATGGACGGGAGAAATCAGCATCCAGGAGGTTGATTTGATCAAATGCGTACTTACACACGGTCTCCATTTCTCTTACACTTCCACACACTTCCACACACACACACACACACACACACACACACACACACACACACACACACACACACACACACACACACACACACGGCCATATCAGCAGACCATAACCAGATGAAGCCCATAAATCCTGTGGCTAGCCAGGTCTAACAAAGACAGGTCAGCGCTTCTTGATGTTGCAGAGGGGATGCTTGGGATAGCACACATCCATCAACAGTAATAATGCAGACAAGGCTGTCGGCCTTCTGCTGTAATGCGTGTACGTACAACCGAATTTTAAAAAAACAAACAAACAAGAAAGAAAAAACTCCACCATGGAGCAGATTTCTTTTAGTTTCTGCTTGCCAATCCAATCCAACTCCCCCCTTCAGCATGTAATATTGATGGTCGGCGATCCGACCAGTAGGGTGGAAACATAGATATGCATTGATTCTGGAATGAAAACAATGCAGGAGGAACCAGAAGCATATTGAATGTATTTTATAGACGCCCAGGCGCAGCGGATCAGGAGTAACAGGAAGGATCCGGCGAAATAAACGACAGAGCCGTTCCCTTTAGATAGCTTGATAACCCTGAGGAATAAAACTGGAGTGACCCGGCTAACCTCAGGACGGCGTAATCCTGACCTGGTGGAAAAGCAAATACAAAAAAAAAAAAAAAGAAAGCAAACAGAGGTTCGATACGTCGACACTGGGAGGTTGTGTAAGACATACAAGCTCAAAAACCCCCCACAACTGCATGGAAATCTGGTTGCGTAAGCTGCGTGCTGTAATTCAAGATAGAAGGGAAGGGACGTGAGCAACGTGGTGGCGTGCTAAAGCTTTGTTAGCATTAGGAAACATGGAGAAGAGAGGATTATATCACTTGTGCTGAGCTGCCTGCGTCAAAGGATAAGACCGGGTGGATAATTCTGGTCTGTTCTCGCACTCTCTTTCCACCTGCCGGCATTGTTCCGCTGCTGATCATCCATGAAATGTACCACACTTGCTCTTTTCTTCCAGGAACACGCAAAACCTCGTGATTTCTGTTCATGTCAGGACATAAAGACCTTCCTTCTGCAGGACTACAGCAGCTGATAATGGCTGCGTTTTTTTACACCAGCGACAATGGAGATCAATCAGAATTTTGAATAAAGCGCCGATGCCTTACCGACCTGGTGCCCAGACATATGATTAGGGCTTTATTGGGCTTTATTAGCCGCACACAAAGCGACAGAGCACAATGCAGCTCCCTTCATCTGAAGAGCATGACTCTCTTTGTAGAGATCTGGGGAGAACAAGCTAATTAACTTGGTTTCTCCAGGATCAGCCCTTTGAGACCGATGCTTGGTGTGTGTGAACGCCGTGCCTTTTTTCCCCCTTCCGAGGAAGCTTTTGTGCTTGTTGTATCTTTGAGCAAAACCAAGTGATTTTTATGTTTCTTTCCCAATCCCATAACACTTTAGGGAGTGAAAAAAATAAAAAAATAAAAAAATAGTCGAAACGGCCAAGACGTGTTTCAGCTCCTCTTCTCACACTTCATTAACACGTCGCCGTGGCACACATCTGACGGCAGACTAAACAACGGACAAGACTGAGCAGAGAAACTGGTGCCAAGAGTGAAATCGGTTCAGCTTGACTGCTGAATACCGTGAGGCATCATTTGAAATGCTGTTTTATTTGGTATTCTGTCAGAAATTGAAAACAGAGACGAGATTGAGAGTGAAGGGGGGGATGGTAGAGATCCGAGGGTGTGTGGAATCGGGATCAACCACCAAAACAAGAGCAGCTACTCTCTCTTTTCCCCCCGCCTGGTTGCCTTGTTGCAATCTCTTTCATCTTGCTGTTGTGAATCGATGATTCAGACGTCTACAGCACAGATTGAAACACTGTTTTTTTATTATTCCTTTTATTATTATTACTATTTTTTTTCTTTGTTTTTCTTGGTGACCTTTTCACCAAAACACAATAGGGATTGGGGGAGAGATGCCGCTTCCTCGGCAGGAGGCGGGAATTAGCTATCAAAACTTACAAATGCATCACCCTCACAAACTCCTGAAAGGTCAAACAACGCCGAGCCTCCGGGCCAACTGTGCGGGGAAACGACTCGAGCTCACTGCATCAACCGCTAGCTGTGCAGGAAGCCGTATCACAGTGGAGAAAATGGGGCTTTTTTTTTTTTTGTTATCATGCTACAGTTGCAACACGACGGGTACTCTTTAATAAATTCTCATTAAAATTTCATAGCGCCCCCGACTTAATAAGAAGCTAATCAGGGGATGAAAGCAGCTGCTGAAGAAAGAGTCCGACTCACTGCCCCCCTTTGCCCCCCAACTTCACAGCTTGCCATTAAGCCCCCGCCACCTCGCAATGTTAACACCCCCCCCCCACCACACACACCCACACACACACACGTATGCGCGGTGTCTTCCTCACACCACGAAGCTGAGAAGGCAGGGCTCTGCGGTTTGAGTGTTTCTTAGTGAATAATGGATGGGACCTAAGGGTATGGTGAGCTAAGTCTTTTCATGCCGCGGTCCTAAAGTGTGGCCCCGGGCCGTTTGCGTTGGCACGGGCAACCGGGACCCGCTCGGCTCTCATCGGAGGCGGCAGCAAAGGTTGTGAGAATACAGCGTCAGTATTCTCGGGGCTGAAGAGGTCACGCGCGGGCTTGTACAAGCGTCGCATCAAAGGGATGCGAAACGGCAAAAATCTGAGAGACGGAGATGATGGAAGGTGGAGGAAAGAGGGGGTGGAAGGGAAGGGATCACGTGTCCCCACCGATGGGTCTTTAGGTCATCGTGTTCCGGCGACTAAATTGTAAAGAATCAAAAATCAATATCAGAGCAGACATTACGTTAGGTCTTGCCTCACAGAGGGGTATCTATTTACATTTTTGAACACACCGTGTTGCTATTTGACAACTTCATCCATTATATGAAGAGAGTGTAAGTATATTAGCTAGAGTGAGTCTCTCTCTGAAGGTGTTCAGTTTGTATAAACAGTTTAGTTTTCAATAAAAGTTGAAGCTAATGTCTAGCCACAGCAGCTCCAAAACTAAGGCAGATTTTTTTAAACTATCAGTGTGTAAGGATTTAGAAAATACTGAGCTGTGTTGACCAATTTCCAGTTTCTGGTTTTTGTTCTGCTTTGACCTGCTCTACCAGCTTGGAGGTTCTCAGTTTATTCAACTTCTAAGTTGTCTCTGTAATAAAAGCGTCAAAATCATATTAGGAGCAGGGGTGATGTCACACAGTGTGTGACAGAGAACGGGGTTTCTGTAAAACAGGGCGTCACAAGTTTAAAACGATGAAAAAATTATTTTAAACTACCATTTTCAACTCCAATGAGCTACAGACAATGCAGATCCCTGCCTTAACTTTCAGATCTCTAAAATGCTGCCAGTATTTCCAAATTCAGTGTCTCCTGTCTGTGTCCGTGCACATAATCTTGGCAAAATAAAGTTGATTTTGATTCTATGACAAACAGAGGTTGAAAACTCAAGAGGATAAAAAAAAAATCCTGAAATCAGGTCCAAGCTGTCTATTGCCAATTCCACTATTTTCCCCAGAAGAGGCCAGATCTGCAAAAGCATCAAATGGCAAAGGAGCAAATTGACCAGCAGCTGCTAAAAAAGCCAACATACCTCTTAAGAAAAAAAATAACTTTCTGTACCCTTTGTACTTCCTCTGATTTTTTATCAATCACCTTACCAATACTGGAAGTAGCTACCTTTGAGTCTTCTCCCTCCTTAAAAACTTTCATAGTGAGGCGTGTTCTGGAGGCACTTCGCTATGCTGGGGCTAATGACTGGAAGAGAGATATTGATTTTCAGTTTGCAGGGGGTGGACAGGCTGAAGACCATCTGATTCTGGTCATCAGCTGATTTCCAGATGCGTCATTCAATTCAAAAACTCTAGATCCAAGCTAGCCTGGCCGTCATCTTCCTCTGTCTGGGCTTTCCCCCACTGAGTTTGAATTCTCTGGTTGAGTTTCAACCAGAGAAAATGAATGAACAGAAGGAGAAGTTGTGGACAATGAGTTGTAACCTGCCTGTTGATTGGCGATCTCTGTGGAGGAAGTGCAAAAAGCCGTTCAATCCACGTTGACATATTGAATCAACATTAACAAACATCTCTTTCTGCTTCACAGTGGGGGGGGGGGGTTATTTATGCCACAGGCGACTTCCGGTAAGCTTCGTAGCGTCAAATCGGGCGTTATACGTCACAAACATTAGGAATTGGGTCAAAATTAAAACTCCAACTGAGGCCACACGTCCAGCAAGCAATCACTTCTCAATAACCATGAGTCCAGACCCTTTGAATGAAGCAAAACGTAGAGCAAGGAGCTGATTTTTACCAGGCCACGTTCAAGCCCTGGGTAGCTGTTTTGTTCTTCACCTTGCAAGAAAAGTTAATCTGTTTATCCAAGCCGAAGACATTCAGAGAGCGAAGCAAGGTATTGACCAGAAGCCCTTCCTAAAAAATCGTTAGCCATCCTTGACTTGATTCTGTACGCAGCTCAGGGTGGCCGGCCCATATTTGTAGCCACCAATGGATCCGCTGAGGCGTGGGATTGGTGCTAGACAAGGGTCGGCATGGGTGACATCATTAAAACGTGACATCATTAAAGTGTCCTGCTGTCATGGACTAAGATAGCCTGAGGGTAAACCTGACTGGCTCTCACCGCCCTGCGTGTGTGTGTGTGTGTGAGTGTGTGTGGTCTGAAGAGAACGGACCTGATCGGAACATGTGCACTTTGGTGAATTTACGAGCTCAGGCGGTGGACCCGACACTGGCCTGCGTGGTGATCTTTGGCTCTGAGACTGACTTCATAGCACTTAAAAGACGCGCACTCACACAGACCCAGGCGCACGCACACTTGCCCGTGATACATGACGTTTGACAATCGGTCGTAAACAGCAGACGTAATAGACAAAAAAAAATGACAAAAGTAGATGTGCGAAAGGCACAGATGGGCCTCAGACTAGGCAGACCTTTTCTTCAAGGAGACTCATTTTACAATCTGTGCAACCCTCGTCTCTGCTCCCTTTATCTAACGCATGCACGACACACGCTGAAAAGGAGCGAGACGGAGCGAAGAAGAAGATTCCCCTCCCGTTTTTCATCCCAGCTCAGACATCAAACAAAGATATCCATCACTCCCACCCCCACTTTGCCTTCTCTCGCTGTGAAGCAGCGACTGTGTTTAGCAGTGACAGGGAATCATCTAATAAGTGCCAAATCTGAGCAAATGATGGGGCTCCCCCCATACATTTGGAAGAAGCAGAGGGAGGAAAAAAAAAAAAACATCTGAGAATGGGAGATGTTTTGCCTTTATTTACGCTCTGACTTTGTCCACCTTCTGGCCTACAGTGGCACCTGTAACCTGAGCTCAGGGGCCAAGGCAAGCGAAGAAGAAGAAGCAGAAGAAGAAGAAGAAGCTGCGGTGGCTCTGACCCACCCTGCAGCAAAGCACATCCTTAGAAATTCAGCTTTCCTGTAAGATTTAGGTCTGTAGGTCATTTGCATAAAGATCATGATGCATGGCTTCTTTAGGGCTGGGTAACATTTTGCATCAAAACAGGTCTCCAGTCCAGTTTCTGGACTTTGTGGGAAATTGGCTTTAAAATAGGCCTGGTAGATAATAATAATCCGAAACAGACCACACACATATAATATTCACAGTATGTGTTCTGATATGTTAATGTTTGAGGTATTTCAGGATCACTTAAAGATGGTATGATGGCAAATTGCCAGCTAAGATCATGTCACCCCCCTCCCCCCCCCATCCTCATGTTTTATAGCTATTTTGAAAATGAAAGAATTTGTGAAAACATCAAGCAACACGAATCCATGTACAGAAGACACTGGTCCATGTTTCATTGTGTTACCTTCCCCTAATTAGGACTCTTTCCATGTAACCATTCTCAACAAGTGAATGAGGAAAGCCCACTTTTTTCCCCCCTCCTATTATTTAAACAGCATCGCATCCAGATTAGAGGAGCAGCAGCACAGGATGATTTAATCCCCTGTTGCCCAAGATGTCCTAATTCCTCTGGTCATTCTAAAATAGCAGGTGTGACTGGAAGCCACCTCTTCATGTCCAGTTGCAACACAGACAAGATGGATCTTTATATAACCAGAATTTTTTTTTACATTAATTTCTCCACCTCGGTTTAAACCGCGGTGGAGTGAAGTGTCTAAATAAGTTCCCCATAACGCCCTTATGCGCAGATTTTCATGTCGCTACAATGGATTTTTTTATTTTTAGACTTTTCCCTCCCTCCAGCATGAAATCGGTCTATTATATTAAAAAAATAAATAAATAAAATACCTTCGGTTGCATAGTTGTGGTCGCGAAGGAAGCTGTTGTTGATTTTCCGGGTGTCACTCTCCTCCTCCATTGATGAATCGGCTGGTTCGAGATCCTAATAGCGGCAGACCTGCTCCCATCCTGCCCGGTACCGTCAGCAGGCGGGCCGAGGGACCAGCGGGGGGCCTGTCATCGTGGCTCCGGATCCCCGGGTGTACAAACGACGCGGATCGAGATCAAATACTACCTGGGATATGTGAGGCTGGTCGCCGTTATCAATCCAGAGAAGAGAGATCGTGCAGGTGCCAGTTGAAGATTTTTTTTTTTTTTTTTTAATACAGCCTAATTCTTATTACTGCGTATTTGGTCTTCTGGTTCAAGTATCCAAAAAAGAAAGAAAAAAATATGCTAAACTAGATAGATAGTCACCAGATAACACGCGGAGGTGGTAGAGAGAGAAGAAGAAGAAGAAAAAATGAGAGAAATGTTGCGTCTTCTGAAAGGTTGAACCCGCAGCGACAGCTCCGTAAATCTCTTCTGAAGGATTTGAGTTTAGGCTAGATTTCCCCCCTCCCTGTGCCAGCGGGGCGGGTGGGATTATGCGTCAACAAGCTCGCTCCGGTACCTCGGCTTTTCCATGCCAGACTCTCCAGAGTTGCATCCCAGATCACGCAGGGTTCCCACCCCCACCAACCCACAGACACCCTCTTCCTCCCTCTCCGCACCTCCCGGCTGCCTCTCCTTCTTCTCGCTGTCATTCATTCATCGGAGCGGACCTGCGCGCAGCTCAGCTGACTCACTGTGGCTTTTAGCGCAGAGATGGACTGGAGCTGCTGCTGCTGCTGCTGCGCTTCAGCAGAGCAGGGGCCCCTCCCTGCTGCCTGCTGCCTGTCTGGCTCTTTAAATAAAAAAAAAAATAAAAATAAAAAATAAAAACCCACCAGCAGCCGCCACCATCCGAGAAAGACTTTAAAAACTCTTCCACTGTCTGCCTGATGATAACCGACATTCACGCTGCTGCTTCAGTTCTGAACTGATGGAGGAAAAAAAAAAAAAAAAAAAATCAGCATCTCCCTGGCCCCCCACATCCCGCTGCTGCTGCTGTTACTGCAGAGGAATGCTTTCACTGTTCCTGATTGAGCAGTGAACCCTCCTTTGCATCTGGAGCCGACTCTAACAGTCAAGCTATTCATGCTGAGAACTTTAAGGGATTGATGACATTTTAGCCAGAGGGCGTGAAGTTCAGATTCAGAGAAATCAGGGCAGAGCAGGTCACACTGCATAGTGCCGCCTGCCCTCCCAGCTGGAAGGAAAACGTTGTAGATCCGCCTTTTACTGCTGTTACATCTGTACATTTTTATTATTTATTTATTTATTTATTTAATTTTTTATTTGGGAGGAGGGATACAAGTTTTGCAAACATAAAAACAGATTTTTCTCTTCTGCACAACTCAACCTGGGTCAAGGTTGGATAGAAAACATCTGTTGACATCAGTTTAGAGCACTGCAGCTTTCTCTATTGAATTTAGGTCTGGACTTTGATTAGGTCATTCTGAATGTTAGAATTTATAGCATTTTTAAAGGGGCAACCGCAGTTTCACCAAGTGTTTGCTTACTGCTGCTGCCGCTAGTCTGAAGGAGCTGAGTGGGGGGCGAGTGTCAGGGGAGAGAAGCTCTGTGAGGTGGAAGTTCAGAGGAGGAGCTCTGTGGAAATACAGGCGGCACTCAGTGAGACCAAGCGTTCAGGCAACCAGGATGGTTGCCATGGGAGATTTAAGGATTTCTCAATCATGCATGAATGAGTCAAAACAACACTCGGGGAATGTTTTCGATGAAGGAATAACATTCAAACGTGATAAAAGAACTCAAAAGGTTGATTTTACATAATACTTAGGATATGTTTGAGGTCCTGCTGGATAATAAACTTATGCCTAAATCTCTTTTGAAGCCTCTAAACAGTTTTCTTTCAGTGTGGCCCTGTAAACAATTCTCGGCCGACATTCCTGCCCCCGCTGAAGGAAAGCGCCCAGGTTTAGCTTTCCACAACACACAGCAATTTTCATTTTGTGCTCTTAGGACGTGAAGGAAAAGAACCAAAAGTAAGAATCTGAAAACAAGCCAGACGCTTATTAATAAGATTAGCGAGGTCGACCGTCTGCTCCTCTTTCTTCGAAAAGATCTCATTTCCATGCTGACTTTAATAACGGGGCACAAATCGAGCCTCCTTGGTCAACCCTTAATCTTCTGATGAGCGCGCATGCGTGTTTGTGCGTGTGTGTGTATATCATCAGTGTGTCGCGCATCCTCGCCCTTATCTACTCGCTTTACTCTAAATCTCTGTTGCCACAAAGGGACTGGGTATCTTCCCTGCATGGTGCAGCAGCAGCAATCAAGAGATTGCGGAGTCCTCTCTCCTAAATGCATTAACTGTCTAATCCGCAGGAACCATTTGCACATGCGGTCCTCAGTTCCTCCACTAATGGGAATCTGGCTGTGAAGGTGGTGGGCTGTTCATAGGTGAAAAAAAAGAAAAGGGGGACTTTCCTACATGTGCTATTTTACACCCCATCACCCTCCAACCTCCATCTCCATCTCTGAATACATTATGGAGCATTATCCATGGGGGTGAGGGGAGCAAAGAGGGTGGGAGGCCTCCGATTCCCGTGTTTCCGTATTTACACTCCTGTGCTTCTCTAATGAAATCTGCGGAGAAATGCTGCCATCCTTGACCCTCTTAGCTCTAACCGAGTGGCCGGCTCCGACTCCCCATCTCTATCAATATTTAAACAGGATTTACGAGGACAAAAGAAATACATGAAGACTAAGTTACGGCCGAGCAGAGCGAATGGAAATTGAAAGTGAAACAATGCGCTCGTCAGAATGAAGCCACACGGATGAGAGGTTTCAGTTTTTTTGTAAGATTTGGTGGAGTGGAGGGGGGAGGAGGTGACAAAGGAGGGATGCACGACTGGAGGAGCAGCAAGAGGGAGCAGAGAGCGCTGCATGAATTATAAAGGAGTAAGTGGAGAAAAAAAAAAGCGCTGCTAGGAGCACTACTACTTCATCACTATCATCATTTCACCCGTGTATTTCTTTGTACACACCCAAATGTTCGAAATACCAGATTGCGTGAGTTCCCAACCGTTTACAGAGAGAATTACAGCAAAACTTGGAGAATCTGCAGACAAAACTACTACTATTCTGTTTCAAACTTCAAGAAGTCTTCCTTTGCAGTTGGCAAAACATTGTGCGTGTCAGAAAATCAACTTTGCACATCACTTCAAACTAAACGTGTGCGTATTTTGGTATCGATCCGATACCAATAAGATACAGGAACGTATCACAGATGCCAATACTGATACCGATACATTTTCTTTAAGTTTGATATATTATCAAACTTCAGGCCTTCAGTTGTGTTTGTGGTTTTTTCTTTGTGTTATTTTGTTCAAATGTTGGATAGCATCCAGACAAAGTTTATGTTTATCTAAAAGAATACTTTAAAAACATATTAACAGGATTTAAATAAAAGTGAGAAACACTAGCAGTTGAAAGCAAATCAAAAGAGAAATTATTTTAGAGGTAGATTTGAGAACCTGCAATACAAAACTGAACTAAAGATTTCCAAAGAAAGTCTGAAACTGAAGTATTGATCTTACCATGACAGTATTGATCCGATATTGATACCGACTTGGTATTTTGGATCGATCCGCCCACCTCTACTTCAAACACATCATCCCCACAGAAGATAACACTTCTAAATATACAGATTCAGTCACAATTCAATGGTTTAATATCAAGGCATGGTCACAAATAGTCAATTTAATATGTCGAATCGCAGGGAAGTTAAACTTCCCAATGTGCTTTTTAGAGACTGAACAAATGCATGCCACGCTTGTCTGATTTGAATTTACTCAATTTTGCATCACTGATTTGTTTGCTTGCAGTCTAAAATATTTTTAAAAAATCACTATGGAGGATGTGACAAAATATTAAAGAGTTCAAGTGGTATGTAAAAAACCTTCTGAGCACTGCATTTACTCTGCAAATGGTTCAATCACAAGGTTTCATTTTCAGATTCATTTTTTTTTTTTTAAAAACCCATCACCTCAGAACCTCCAGCAAGCCGTTCTACTTTGTTACCCCACTTTTCTCGCTCATTACACCCCATCAGCCACTCTGCTGGCTACGAAACCAGCGCCGGCGCATCCGCGGCTGCTCTTGCTGTGCATCAGACTTTGCAGGAAATGCTCGGGGGGCCACCAGAATTGGAGAGCGTGTCCTCGATTCTACTCGACCGTTTGGACAAAGTGGGTTAAATTAGGCTCGAGTGACACCAAACATAAGGACAAAGTCGCACGGCAATGATATTTTAGTCATGCCCAATTGGTTTCTCTGATGTGTGGTAATTGTTTGACCTGTGGGGGGATGCAGGTGTGAGTCAGGAGGGTGATGTGTACAAGCGGTAAAGACGCTGCCTGCATACCAAGCGACGCGTGTACGTTCATATGGAGTCTGCATATTCCAGCAGCTGTGCAACAAAATACATCCGCTGCAATTACCTCATATCTCATGGCTGCAGTCAATAATGTATTGACCGGATAATGATGTTAAGGCTTAAATAGGTAAAAATATTGACTTTTTTATCCTTTAAGTCCAACGAATACGACAGTATGGTAAATCATCTAAAATCTATTTAACGTTACATCAGCGGTGGTTTAAATTCGATAAGTGTAAATAATGAAACTACCAATGAAAACAAAAAAACCCCCAAAAACATCATGTACATTTGTCTTTTAGACTTGATAATTATTTAGAGGTACAAGGAGATATTAACTCACCAAAACATATCTTGACAAAGTCTTTCTAAAGTATTCATCAGCTGTGAAGTCCAGAAAAACAACCAGCATCGGTCTTTTTCAGACTTTTATTTTGAAGTGCCGATAAGAAAGGAGGAAGTACACGAGTTGCTCTGTACTATTGTGACCAAATTAACTAAAAAAAGTACTGCTAGTGAAGCTAGCTAGCACACGTTTAACCAAAGCATTTTTGGTGCTCAGTAGAAAAAGACAACAGCGATAAAGTTATAGACAATCTATAAATGGTTTTTAAGCACTGCGTTAAAAGAATTCAACTAACTAGCTAGCTACCCGCTAACAACACCTTGGTCTGATCTGTGTTGTGACTTCCTAAACAAGGAACTAGACAAAAGGGCTATTGTAATTTTTTTGTTTGTTTGTTGAGTCTAGCCTTTACTTGATTACCTCTAGTAATCAAATCTTTAGCCGGAACAAACCAGAGCTGAATAATTCTACACAACGATTATTTAAAACACAAAGTGAGATTGGTGTGGCCTGTTTTGCGTGTTTGGACCTGTCTGCCATGGGGCATTTCTTAGCAGCTATACGTCAACGTCTACCCTTGAGAACGAATGTTGTTTTAGCCATGTTGACAACCAACAATTTAAAGTAATCTTCTACAACTAATCACAGTCTGCTGTAAGGAAAGGCGTTTTTATGACTCCAATAAATAACATTTGCAGACAGGGAATCGCTTAGAGCTGTTTTGGTTTGATGAATTTGGTTATGATCTCTTATATTTCATAAATCAACTGGCCCTTCAACCACAACTGGATTACGAGCCAAAATAAATGGAAGCTGGGCATAGTGTAAAGGGATAAGAAAACAATATATTATTTATTGTAGTGTGAAATTGTTATGAGGTGTATCATGATTCTGAGGAATTTGTGTGATGCGGCGCAGACTGCATCTCGTACATTTATTTCCCCGTCAGGGTCATAGGAAGTGTATGTAAGGAGCTGCCTTTCAGCACCTCGGTGTTGATCTTGTGGCTCGGAGAAATTCTCTGGTGTTTGTCTTCCATACTTCACCTTGTTCTCTGTCTCTGTACTTGCCTCCCAGGTCAGCCTGTGAGAGACTCTTCGCGATCTGCCCTGAGAAAGCTCACTGAGACAAACAAGAACACCTGCCGCACAATACTTACATGGATATTTTATCTTTCCCTGCAACAGTCAACTGGCAGCTCCTTCCTCCTTCAAGCTCAAAAAACTCCACCTACATGTCCGCCCTGCAATGCCCAGTGGAACTGTGCATGCACTGCTCCTGGAAACATAACTTACCATAGCAGACACCTCTTCTGCACCACATGAATGTCCTCCAAGAGGAAAACATTCTGCAAAGTGTGATTAGCAGAAATCTTTCTATCGTCCAAGCCAACATGTACTATTTGGAACAACACTGGAGAGGATTCCTCAAGATTCATCACAAATCTCTGCAGCAGCAGCCTTGTTTCCAGTTGCAAAGACACACTTAACTTGATCATTTGGAGAGGTTTAATTATAAAGCTTGTGTTTAATTTGAGTACTTTTAATCTTGAGCAATTGTGCTGTTGTGCCCAGTGCATGTTTCTCAATAAGCTTGACCATCCGTTCAACCACGAAGCCTGTGGGAGGTAAATGTAATCATTTGTTCCAGTCTGTCTTGTTAGCAGGACAAATGCATGAGACTCGGATGTTTGGAAAGCTCGCAAACTACGTACCAATATACAAGTTATGAGGTTAAACCTCGCCACTTCCTGTCCCAATGTCCCGTACTAACCATTACCAACTAGCCGGCCTGTCGTCTTTATGCGCAATTTTGCTCGATTCTCATCCCATTGAGCGGGATTTCTCCACTAGAATTTCTACCGAACCAATCAACGAACAGAAGGAGGAGCTTTGAACGATGATGTTGATTTTCTGCATTGTTTTAGAATTGTAGTCTGGCATTGCCAAACTGCAGGCAGACTACAGAGCAGACTACAGAGGCTCCAGGAAGCAATCGTTTCCTGGAGTCAAGAGACACAGGTCTGGAGTCTAGAGTCTAGACCCTCTGTACGAAGAAAATATGGTAGAACAAGAGGCTGGTTTTCACCAGGCTATTTACCAACCAATGCAATTTTCCTTTTCAAGATTTTAGCAATGACCTCAAAGAACAGTCAATGGGGCACAAGCCTACATACATATCCTGATGCAGCAATAATAAGCACACTCACAATGATTGTGAAATCTGTTCTGGGAACATCTACAGTCAAACAGATTCCATATAAGTTGCAGACAAAGAAATATAAAGGTAACATTTTGTATTTTGAACAATTTGAAGTAAAAAGCGATAAAACTGTAATGTTTTAAAATTGTGAGGAAAGGAAATACACATTTAAAACTCCCTGCTAAAAGAAAGGTAAATCTGCTGTTAGGAATCTCTACTGTAAAGCCTATTTAGGTTCTGAGTCAGTCTGACACAGACGACCTGCATCGCAGGGCACCGGCTGACGTTGCGGGTGCTATGTTTTCCTCCTCGTCACTAGTTTCAGGGTGTCTCTATGTTTTCAAACAAATCACAATGATAATAACTAAGTAGCTTAAGATACTCCCTCCAAAACCTTCAATGCCTTTCATTAGCCAGGGATCCCACCCTGGCATTAGGAGCAGCTAAACACATGGGGGTAATAGGATTGCCCCAGCAGTCCATCTGTCACGGGACTAAAGGGGGCTGCGAACCTCCAAGAAGCATCGCCCATTCCCTGCGTGCACCTTCTAAATCCTGCCCTTTTCTTCACGCTCCCCCCCCCTCCTGGAGATATTTATTCATTCTTAAATCATAACCTCTGCTGAAGTAAAACACGCAGCAACTCGAGTGTGTAAATGCCACCAGGACTGAGCAGAAAGGAATAGAACATCTCACTTAAACTTTATAACCTTCTGGCTCTTTAATACCATAAAACGCTGCTTCTGTTCCATTAACGGAGTACAGATGGAGATGCATGGCAGTAGGTGTGTGAATGGAGAGCGAGAGATGGTTTGTGGGGGCGGGGGGATTCTGAGAGAGAGAGAGCGGCGAGCCAGGGATGAGAAAGATAAAAAGGATGGATTCATAGTTTTGGTAAAGGGTATTAAATCAAGCCTGGAGGCTGTCTTTAAATCAGCAGGCTTTACTCTTGGTGTCATTCCAATTACATCAGGATGAGACTAATGCTCCACTGCTCTGAGACTTCGGACCAGTAGGATTGGATTCTCCTCCAGCCCCCGCCCCCACCCTACCCCAACTCTCCCTGCTTCCCTTGATAATAGATTAATTGAAAAGAATTTGTGTACAATGATTAGCACAGGACAGAGCTTTTTGGATGAAAATTAATCAACTGTAGCAATTTCATTTGCGGCGGCTCGTCTCTTTCATTTGTGCTGCTGCAGGATGAACAGATGCACGTGTTAAACATATGGGAAGCCAATCAGGAAACATGCATGTTGCACCACAATGATGCAAGCAACAAAGCAGAGCTACCTGAGAGGTGAAGAAGCATACACACACACACACACACACACACACACACACACACGCACATACACAGTGCCGGCTACGATTTGTTTAGTGAACACACAGTGTACTCTTGCTGAGAGGAAACGATGCCACTTAACAGAAAATCGTTGCATTGTGCCTGCCCTGGTTGCTAGGAAACAGCAATTGAACTGCCATTGCAACACAGCACAAACAGCTGCCCACGTAATTGGACAATTAAGATCTTACAATGCCATTATTTTTGCTCATATTCATCTCAATAAAAAAAAGAAAAAAAGAAAAGAGGTTCAAGCGCATCCCAACACATTTTCTACCAGTTGGGTTAATGGGACAAACATGTTCGGAGGAAAGCTGGATTTCATTAAGGACATGATTAGTGGCACGTTAAAGGAAGCGACGAGGAAGGCGAGGCAGCAGAAGCAGGAAAAGACCCTTCGCGCTGCCTAGAAGGCTCGCACTGACGCTGTTTATGGTGTTAAGTATGCTATATTTATCCTCCAGCACTTTCCTCTATGTGGCCAGATGAAAGACCGGCCCGTCGAAAGTAGGTTAAGCAGGTTAGTGAGTGACTGCAACGCCGCCCTCCCTACGCATAACCAGGAATCTGTGCACAGCTTATGTTCAGCACCGCGGACAGCTCTCCACAAAGCACAGGCTCTGTGAAATAGACGTACACGATGAGAACAAGGCATAAGAAAAGAAAGAAAAAAAAACATATCCACGCAATAGAAAAGTATTCCCACCCTGTGAACTTTTCCACATTGTACTTCCTGGTTTTTATGGAAAAGACCAACAAGAAGCGGCTCATAATTGTGAAGTGAAAGGACACAAAGAAACACATTTACGCCAACATAGCTAAATACAAAAACTTTATGGAGTCAAATGATTAGTAAATAGAGTCAGTCTTTTTGAGATTTACAATAAACAGTCTGGTGAAAAAAACAAAAAGAAAAAAAAAAGAAACATCATTCAAAAGCAAGGAATGCTTCAGACAGATAAACTGGTAGAGAAGTTTATAGCAAGGTTAAGAATATGAAACTATACTCCAAACAATGACAACATCATAAAGCAGTGTTCAAATTTAACTTCTGAAAATGGGGAGAAAATGCCACAACTACAAGCATCAGTGAACAAACGGCGTCACGAGATCCACATGTGAGGTGGGATCATTTGTCGACACTATTAGAGATCCACCCCACAAATATGGACTTTTCTGAACGCAGGTGTCCTGACCAGACGAGAACAAAACAAAATCTTTTGGCCCACGAGCAATATGACAATGTGTGGAAAGAAAACCGACTTTTACATCATCGCCCTGAACACACCGTCCCTGTTTTAAAAGACGGAGCGCCGTGTTTTCCTCAATAGTCGCAGGAAATCACATAAAATTCCCAATAAACTTCAATATGTGGTTGCAATTCAAATTCAGGGACAAAAAAAAAAAGAATCTGAATCTATGAACTTTTTTTTTTTTACCTCAGATAATTTCATCCAAAAAGCAGCAACATTCTCCACCACACTGCATGTCTTTCTCACCACAAACTAAAGACGTTACACCAGGCAAATGTGGGCAGCGCCATTTAAAATCGACAGCGTCTAATCAACAAGAGCTAACATCACCGATCAGAACAGCAGCAGTGTAGAAACGCCCTGACCCGTCATCCGATCGCACTCCCTCCCCCTTTTTTCTGTTCACTATGGCTTGCCAGGAAGGTTTCCCTGCAGCCATTGAGTCATGTTCCAACCAGCCCCATGTGACAAAGGAGCATGTTCTCAGTGCACCTCGGCTCAGGAGCTACCCCCTCCTCCCCAAAACCACACACACACACACACCCAGCAGACACACATAGAGCACAGAATTGTTCCAATAGTGCAGTCTATCAACAACAAAGAGAAAAAAAAAAAAAAAAAACATAAACAAATGTCACACATAGGCTGTAATCTCCAGGAAAATCCCATTTGGCAGAGCAGCTGCCAGCGTGGATCACAGATAGGCTGTAGTTGTGGTGCCCATGGGGTGGCAAGCTGTCCGTCCACACTCTTCTAGCAACTCAAGGCAAACAAACACATGCATGAAGAGGAACGGTCCCTCCAACAGAGATGATAAATTCTTGCCACTTTAATAGAAGCATGTCGATAATCGCCACGGGCCGGTTTCTCATTTAGAAAGGGCTTAATTTTTATTGCTCCAATATATTGATCTGGTAGGAGGAGGAGGCCCGGGCAGTGCAGCAGCCTCGGGGATCGGGACATTTGCGGTGCAGTAAGAGGGGAGATTTTCTCGCAAAAGGCCAACCGGTGTGTCCATCTGTGTGTTTATCATTCTGGCTTTCTGTCAAAAACAGGTTCTGTATCACCAAACCTGAGAATTAGGTATATGCTAATTTTTCTCCCATTTCTAATTGTTTCTTTCACTCTTTCTTTTTCTTTCTCGCATTTTTTTATATTCGTTGCCTTCTTTCTTTCTATTTCTTTCTCTCCTTTCTTTCTTTCCTTCTCTACACAGAGATCAGACAGTCCTACAAAAAGTTAATAAGCAAAAAGCTTTAGCAGTGAGGAGGCAATGTTAGAGCACCACCAGCTGGCTAGAAAGAAACATTACACTGTTAAGCTTTGATGGTGAATAAAATAATCTAATAAAAAAAAATACAGAATTTCCTCCTAAAAGCTTCAGTGTACTGCGTATTTTTCTAGTCAACAACTAGATGTGTTTGTCTAAGTGTCAGTAGGAACGATCAGAACGGTGAATGAAAAACACAATGTACCAATTACATCATTTTATTCATTGAAAGACTACAACAAAGTTTGATGTGCTCTTTTAAAAACCGTATTGCTGCATGAAAGAGGACAATCTGAAAAGAGTCTGAATTAATTTGGAGCCTCTGCCATTAGCCAGTTAGGAAAGAAATCTGATAATCTCGATTCCAGCAGCATATTTAGGTACTTCTGCTGCTCTGGAACAAAGACTCCCTCAAATGCCTCATTTCTTGTTTTTATTGCCAAACTCATTCATGGTAGTCAAATAGTGCATAAATCAATCTGATGTCTGATGTGGAAAATGGCTAAAATGATCTGGTTTTAATAAATTCTAAAAATTCTGAAAAGACGGTGATCAAATATATTTATATATATTTATCCTGACAAATTTTGCAATAAATTTTTGGTTTCATAATCACAGATGTCATGCTGCTTCTTTATTCTGTGTTGGTGAAAGACTGGTTTAAATGCGAAATTAAAAGACAAAAATTCAAGTGATGAGTGGGAGTCTGATGGGAATTATATGATATTAATGCATAAATTAGAGCAAAATTCTGCAATATTCAATCTAATTAAGATCACCAGGTCCATCAGGTAATCCACTTACATGGAGCATCTGTTCTTGTATAAAGGAGAGTGCTCACATCGCTAAGGGTTAATCCAATAAGTATTCAAATGTGTCCATATGTGCAGAAAGCTGTGACTGTTTCTTCTTCTCCAGGCTGGGAACTATTCTGTTTTCTGTCACTTTTTCTTCACAGACTCTGTAAAAAAAATCTGTTAAATATCTGAAGGTGAAGAAAAATGTAAGCCTTTAAAAATTACAGAAAGCATCACCTTTCAAATTCTGAGTGCTTTGAGGCTCTTACTAAACTTTTCAAACACGTCTAATTATATTCTAGATATTCGTTTGGTTTTAAATTAAATTTCACACAAATCAGTTGTGTAAATTTCATAATTTATCATTTAGCTTACTTTCTCGTAGTGGTATGAGACTTGGTACACTGGTAAAACTTCCTAAAACTTACAGAAAACTTCCCTACGTTCTACAACAAACAGGAAGTCGGCCATGTTGAATTGAATGATTTTGACCCCGTTTTGATCGTTTCCAGCCTCCTCATTTACTCAAACTCCTCCTTGGTTTTGATCGATGGTGAATCAGCTCATAAGGCACAAGAGACCTACAGTTATTAAAATCCTGACTTTTTCAACATGCTGAAAGGGCTTGAACAGGCCTCAAACTTTAACAACACAGCAAAAAAAATAGTATTTGTTGTAATCCATACAAAGAAAGAAACAGAGGCACAAAACTTCCAGTGATTGGTACTGATACGATACCTAAGAAAATGTAATGTTTTATTTCACACGTAAAACATTCAAAAAGGTCCATATTTGACTCTTTTGGCCTATGACTGCAAAATATAGTTAAATATTAGATGAATTAATCACAAACTAGGTCAGGCTACCGTCCAGCAGAGCCGCTCGGAGCGTTCATCATGATGAGACGAGTGATTATTTGTCAGCAGACATAAACATCTGCACCTCTGGACAAGAAATTATATTATTATCAGGTTTTAGCAGCAAACAGGACCTGGGTCAGACTATTTTTTATTTTTTTTGCATTGATGCATAAGTGTGTTAACCACAGTGTCTCTAAGTTGTAACCCTGAATGTTTCAATCCTGCGTTATAGCGGGTTTGCTCGGTTGGGGATCAAATCACTTATGGCACAGTGCCAGATACATAGAAACATGATGCTACAGTATTACTTACCTAAGGCAATGTAGATTTAAGGATTAGGATTTTGGATAACGGAATTTAAAGAAAAAATCATACTCTTTGTCTATGTAGACATTAAAAATGAAACAAATCTAACTCCAGATCTTTCCAGACTTTCCGATTTCTTGTGTGAAGCCTTTTTATTCGTGATATAAGTTACCTGACCATGTTTATCTATAGTGGCATCAGGTTACATTTCAACCAAGCGTCTAAGTTTACAGTACATGAGGCAATCTGCAATCTTGTATTACAATCATGCATTTCCGAGGCGAGTTGAGCAAAGGGGGGCAGAGGGAGGAACATCCTTTTCTTTCAGGCAGGAAAGCTGCTGAAAAAGCCAGGAGGACAGGAAGTGACAGTCAGGCCGGGAAAGGAGCTCTACGGTCACATCTTTTCCTGGTGCAAACAAAAAGTCATGTAACCAAATCACTCAGCACTAAGGTCAAGCATGAGTCAAAAGAGCATCAGTGGGAGAATTGATTAAAGTCATTTACATACAGCGCCTTACAAAAGGAGCCACACATGTCACAATGCAACCACAAACTTCAATGTGATTAATGGAGATTTCTTATTATAGACCAGATCAGCACAGAGTAGGGAGTACTTATGAAGTAAAATGAAAGAGATGGGTTTAAAATGTATGCTTTAACAAATAAAACTTTGATGTCTAAAATGAGAGTGTTGAGCCACTTTTTTTGTCCATTCAAGCTGTAACTTCTTTTTTCTGAGCTTTGCACAGCTAGAGAGTGGATTTATTATTTTTTTTAATCAATTATTATTTAGGATACAGGTCAAGCGCAGTCAATTTGGATACAAACAGCAATTTTTAAGTCGTGCCATGAATTTTCAAAAAGCCTGGACATTGACTACCATTGGATTTGTTGTAAATCATACCATGCAGCTCCAGCTGAATGTCTCTGTTTTGCTGGAAAGTGAATTTTTGTCCAATTTTCAAGACTTTTGCAGCTTCTGACTGGTTTTCTTCCTGAACTGAAGAAAGCCACGATGCTGCCGCCACCACGTTTCACAGTGTGCATGTGTTGTTGGTTTCCCACCACACAGCGTTTCACAGTTTATTGCCCAAAAAGAAAATGATGCTTTTCATAATGTTGTAGTACTTTGACCGTTCACATAAAATCCCAGTAAATCACAGTGAATTCTGTGGTGGCAGTAGAACAAAATGTGAAAAGTTTCAAGCGGTAGGAATACTTTTCTTTAAATATACACGACAGTGTTGTAATCATTAAACTCGGTGAGCTAGCAGAAGACAAAGGAAGTTATGTAAAAGAAGAAGCGTCGAGAGCCGCTGTATGCAGCATCGCACTAATCAGAAAGTGACTTGCTTAAGTTTGAGGTAAACAAAATCAGTCCCTGTGCATGGACAGCTTGGCCTAGTTACACACCGTCAATACTAATGACATCAGCACACAAAGTATCACTATGGAAACCTGGAGGCCTACCCCACACCCGTCCGTACTACCGGCAGACAGAAGAAAATGCTTTACTGGGGATGTATGAAAAACAACAAAAAACAAAAGGGGGCGAAGGTGAGGGGATTTGAAACAGATCTAAAGGAAAGAGGCGATGAATGAGAGTCAAGATGAGGACGAAGAAGGGGAAGAATGAGCCAAAACGTTAGACAGAGAGGAAAAGAAAAACGTGTTGGGGTGGTGGGTTGGTAAGTAGAGGTTGGTTAATTGCCAGTGCGGTGTAAAAAAAACAAAACAGGCAGAGCAGTGTGTCAGAGCCAAAGCCTGAGACCGCCGGAAAAGAGCTCCTTCCTCCAAACAAAAATCTGCACTCTCATCTTTCCTGCTCCCCTCGTAAGCACCGCCACCCCATCCATCACACGCTCGGCTCCACTTTGTTCCTACAACGAGCAGCACTTTCTTTCAAACGCCCCAGATGGGCTCCGTTAAAAGATGGCCCCCTCGCCGTATGTATCAGCCACATCATAGTTTTATCTCCGGCTAGTGGAAGTCGAGAGGCAAGGCAGAACGTGGGTCACTTCAGCCTGAACGAGGAAGGAAAAAAAAAAAAAAAAAAAAAAAAATCTCCTTCAAAGGACCCGTTGATTGGAGCATGTTGGGTTTCGGCCCCTAAAAATATTTACTGTAAGCTATTTCCAAGTGTAAAATTGGCTGCTGGTGGGAAACCTAATTTGAGCTCAGTACCCCACTTTGTCTCACAGCAGGCCTACCAACACACTTTATGCTAGGTGGGTCACAGAGCCATTTGAGCAAATCAATGTGAGCAAATCAGAGAGTCGGTGTTACGGAGAGTGAACAAAGCTGAGATTAACTGAATGAGTGCGAACCTTCACAGGTAGCTGCTGTGTCAGACAGTAGTGCAATTTATTAAAGGTTTACAGTTCCAGGTTCCAGTCAAGCAACACGTCATCCATGTTTCTTGTCCTCTTTAAAATGCCAGGAAGGATCTGTGTATCAAAAAGCCCTGTCAGAAAATATGGGTGTCACCTTTTGGTAGATGTTCAGTCATTTGTTGTACCGGAAATACATTTGAGTTTTTGTGTGTAAAAGCGCTCAGAAACCATTTCTTATCTACTTCAAAATGAAATACGAGCCGCTTTTGGTACGTCAAAAAAAATCCCAAAAAAAAATTTTGTAAAAGTTGAAAAAAAAAAAAAAAAAAAAACAGCAAAATTGAAGAGGTTGCAGAGTGTGAATACATTTGCTGATTTTAGAGGTAAACAGTCTTTGACTGCACAGTAATGCAAAGTTTATGCTACAGATTCCATCAAATGTAGTTTTCATAAGCCTTATCCATTTGAAATAAATAATAACTTTAGTAATTTCAATATGCTCGACATGCAAAGTCCAATAAAGTACAACTCCTATCAAAAAAATAACTACAACTACTCTTGGAAAGTGCTCAGTCAGCTGTTCAACAGAGAAAAACTCATCTGATGCTGGATATTTGCTAGAGATCACATATCATTTTGTATCCATGGTGATGGGGGGGATGTTTCCTGCATCAACCATTGACATTTTAAAGCATTTTTGGTAAAAATCATTTCACAATATATTATGGAGAAATGTGGCAACGCGACTCCACTATATAATGTTAAATAGCAGGAAGTTATATTTTGATTTGATCAGGGATCATAATTTAACCACGTCATAAAAGTCAACTTGACCAAAGTGAATAAAAAAAAAAAACAAATAAAAGGAAATGTACAATTAAATTAGATTATAATCTCTATCTTAATAGCAAAAATTAAGAAGAAATTTGTAGAATCTATCTTACACAGCTGATGTATGAATGTTTTAGGGTTTTTTTAACAAAATATTTTTATTTCTTCTCAGTTTTATTTTTCAAGTACAGGCTTCAAAGAATCCAAGATCACCTAAAACCAGAGGACGTCCTGTAGTAGTTCTGATTTTTTTTTAATTTTTATTATTATTATTATTTCTTCTTCATGGCATGAAATATTTCCAAATATAAAAAAAGATTCTCTGCCTTTTGATCTGGAAATAAAATGTCAACAATTTTACAGATTTTGTTTGATTGGACAGCCCTCCAATGCAGCGATTCTATTTGTTTCGACAGGGGTTGCGATCTGAAGTTGTATTTGATAGGAAAGTGTAGAATGGACTCATTTTCTTAGGTTTCAGCTCATCTCTCCACAATGGAGATTGTGTCCACTGAATTAAATCATCTCGACTGTTGCTGTCATTCAATGCTGCTGTTATAACTTTTGATCTGCCAGACTGTCAATCACGTTTGCATAATCCCACAGTGTGGTGTCGATGTCATGGGCATATTTTTATAATCTTATGAAAGTCCAATGAGAAAAAAGCTTTGAAAAAAAAAAGCTGCAGTTGGGCAAAACAAACAGCAGAAATGGATGATTGAAAGAAGGTCAACATGAAAGCAAATATCAAATTTTGTTCAGCTGTAAACCAACTTGTTTAAAGTTTTTTTAGGAATGCATCTGCTGCTCCGAGATATTAAATGGAGGCTGATACTCGTTTGTTAATAATCACCCATAATCAATATGAGCCACATTTTGGTGATCTATGTTATTCACTGTCGTACTTTGTAATATTCACACATTAAATCAGACTTGGTCTCTCTGGCTTGGACCTTTGGATTCATATATTTAGGCAAATTATAGACGATGTTGGTGTGTTTGAGTCATATTTAATGCTTTATAAAAACAATTCATGTTTATAAAGGGATTTTTTTTAAACTTGATTACTTAATTCAATGCTTTAACTAGAAAAAAAAATCTCAGTCAGAGCAATTTATTGGAAAGGTGACAGATTCTAAGATGCAGAGAAAACAAAGTTCTTGATCAGACATGAAATATAATAGGAGGCATAGCCTAGAAAATAATCTATTGCTTAGCAACCCTATACATTGGGCCTTTCAGTAGCACTGTAATACAGCAGCATATCAGCAAAGCTAGACATATGGACAGATGGGAGAGCATAGGATTCCCACAGTTAATTGACAAAACAAACAAATAAAAAGTCAGCCATTTTCACAAAAAAGAAAAATGCCAGTCAGTGAGTGTTTACTGGGGAATGCATTCAAACATTTTTTTGTCTGCCATTTTCTCCGCAGCACATTTGTTCTAATGCATTTCTGTTTGACTTTTATTAGGCATTTTCCTAACGTAGAGGTCAGACTAAGATCAAGTTTGTCATTTTTGTTTCATACCATCAGAAACGTGTAAAAAAAAAAAATAATAGTAATCAAGTGAAAACGGGGGCTCACCAACAGGGCCGACACGAAGGCAGACATTTTGGATAGGTTTATAGGCCATTTCTACAAATTATGGAACAAACCAAAAAAAGTAGTGGTTAATATAGTTACCTTAATTTAAAAAAAAAAACAAACTTTAATAGTCGTAGCTTTAGTTTGTAATATCATGTGATTCAGTGTTTTATATCATGTAAAGCAGCGTTAGACATTAGGAGCAGACTGGTACTGGTGCAGTTTGCGGCCTCAGACTGTATTAGGCTACATTATTAATCCAATGCCATGTCTCCTGTGTAGAACAGTATTCAGATATAACAGTAAAAGCTTTCAGCACGGTGTGGTGTAAGAAGAAGAGAAGCTCCTTCCCTCTCTCGTTCTCTCTGTTTCTCACAGACAGACACACGACATCGCATCGTGAAAACAACAAAGACTGCCGTCAACAGCCACAGCTTCTCTAAACTGTGTTTCGGTTGCGATCCCTGCTTCACATCGAATGTTATCGCACGGGTTATTTTACACAGGCGATACCTTGACGTCTCAACAGTAAGGAACGACTATTTTTAGGGCTGTATTAAAAACTATGCTGGGAAACCATAAAAAGGGGCACCTAATGTGAGATCTAATAGGATCTCGGCCATTGTTCCAGTTTAAAGATAAACACCCTGTTCAGCTGCATTTCAGTCTGTAAAACTGTTTGTTTTCTGTCCAGAGAGGAAATGACAGCTGATTCATCTCCTGCCTTGTTTTCCTGGAGTATCTTGTTCGGTTTTCATTGTTAGTCTGGAAGCGACACGCCGTAGTGAGGACTGTCACCTCTGAACCTGACGGCCTCTGGTGTAAATCTGAGTTTTCTCAGCTTCATCCCAGTCAGATAAGTTGCTAATTATAAATCAGATTAATATGGTTCTGTACGTGTTGTAGGATTTTGTCAGGGAGCCTTCATGACCCTGAATTATGGTTAAAATAGTTTAGGATTTTTCATCATAATTTAGTGGCCTTTTGTTGTGACTTTTTGTTTGTCTAAATCAGTTAGTTTTAATTCGTTTTTAGAGTGGGTTTGCCCTGTTTTTATTGGTTATTGCTAGTTAAATATTGTTTAGTTTTGGTGTAGTTTCAGTCATTTTAGCTTCTTCATACTTTGTTCATTTTCAGGTGCAGAATTCCAAAAAGGTCAAAGTATTGTACTGCGTTTGCATAATGAATACTCAACGGAAGATGCAATTTTCAAAAAAACTATATTCAGTTTCACATGAGTTTGAATCACTAATGTAGATCCGTGAACATGAAAACTTAAGACTTTATATGCACAATTTCGGTATACCTCAGTTAGTTTTTCAAACACGCAACATAATTCCAGTTAGCTACAGTTTTTTTCCCCATTAATCGACATTTCTCTTTATTCCAGTTAACAAAAGCGTTTTTTCCGTTTTCTCACTGTTTTAGCTAGCAGTTAATAACCTTGTCCTGGACGGGAAAGATCCTGAATTTAAATGGATAAATTATCATTTGTGTGCACAAAAGCCTTGGCAGAAGAAACTGAAGAAATTAGAAGAAAAAAAAAAGAGAAGAGGTCCAGATCTCTGGTTGTGGTGTCACTTGGGAACTAAGTGTTCCCAAATGTGAATTGTTGTGTTTTTTTCTCTCACTGTTTAAAGTACGCGTGACGCCGTGTTTTATTATCGTCGGCTGTATGATTTGTCCTTCTAATCAGCTGAATATCCTCTCCCCAGCTTCTTGCACAGTCTCATTAATGTTTCATCTCAGCTGCACTGTTTGTATCCATCTTCACAAGTTTAAAACGCTGCAATGCATACAAGCGGGCCCCGCCGCTGTTGAGTGGCACCTGCCCATGTTCTCAACGCTTCCAAACACAGCCTGGGTAGTTTGAATAATTTTGTCTGCATGTCTTCATTAAAGCAAACAACCTTACAGATCCTGAGGGTATATCGATGATTTATTATTTATTTGCTTACTTAAAAAAAAAAAATTAAAAAAGGAAGAAAAATGTTGACATTCTCCCGCAAAATAATGATTCGTAAAGTCGTTTTTTTAACAAAAGGTCATGCGACCGAGACCTCTTCTGAAACAGCAGAAACAGATGGGTGGAGAGGGAGGACTGAGAAAAAGAGGAAGCCCATCCTGTTGTTCTATATTTACTCCGATCCCAGTAGTAGCCGCGTCTCTGTGCAGCCTTGTCAGCCAGAGCAAAGGCCCAGGCGGTTCTGCCCGATAAGGAGTCTCTGTGTCTGGCTTTGCTGCTCCCAGCAGAGACAAAGTCGACGTTACTTAACAGACCAGGTTTAAAACCGCAGTTTGATGTTGAACTTTACGGGCCAGGATTTTAAAAGATAAGTTCAAGTCCGATACGTTGTGAAAAAAAAAAAAAAGTTAAAAAAAAAAAAAAAAAAAAAAAAAAAAAAAAAAAGGGAAAAATGAGAAAGAGACTGACCTGCGCTGCTTTGGCTGGAATAACACTGTAACCCGTAAGTAAGATCTCTCTCTCTCTCTCTCTCTCTCTCTCTCTCTCTCTTTCTCTCTCTCTCTCCTTTTTTTTTTATTTTGATCATCGGCAGTATGTGT
>NW_015113200.1:64118-91916 GCF_001443285.1 Poecilia latipinna
TCTCTCTCTCTCTCTCTCTCTCTCTCTCTCTCTCTCTCTCTCTCTCTCCCCTTGTTTTCATGTCGAAACCTAGCAGGAAGTGTTTGTGGTAAAATGAGATTGGGAGCGAGAGCTGTGTGAGAAAAAAACATTGATATGCTGCGATGTTTTCCTCTTACTGTGAGAGAGAACATCAGGTTGAGATCAGCCTCAGTGGGGAATTATTTTTTTTTTTATTCCACCACAAATTACTTTATTACATTTTTTGTCCCCCCTCACTTCTCTGAATCGTACTTTATGTTGAAAGCGTTTTTCTTCCAGGTGGATTTGTTCCCCTTCATTTGACTCACCTTGACCGGAGTCATTGGTAAATGGAGGCGAGAACAAGCCATGGGACGCGGCTTATGTTTGACGGTAAACATTATAAATCCTGGACATCAGTTTGTATTTGCTAAACATGACATGGTGTTTGCATTCCTCCTTTATTACAGATCAGTGCCAGCTGTTTCTATTGGAACGATTCCCACTGCTTATGACTGCATACAATCTGCACATCCAGGCACCCCGTGAAACACTTCACCCCGAGAATAATCAGCCTGGAGAGACACAGCAAGGGTTCTCACATTATTCTTTCAAAATGTAATATTGTGAGGAGTAAAATTCAATCTCTGCTTCCTAAATCAAATTGTTTAATCATCTATATCTATAAACAGCAGTGATGGCTTTGGTGCAAAATGTAATTGCAATCTGTGCACTTCTCACAACCTTACGTTGTGTTCTGCAGATAAAGATGCAAGTAAACAAATGTTTCAACAAAATAAAGTACCTTGTATCAACGTGGAACTAATTAGTGAACGTCAAGTTATAATGTCGAGCACAAAATTATGTGTACTTCCAGCAGATTTCGGTTGAAAATGATCAGTTGTGAGATGTGAGATGAAGATTTTTGGAGAGACTCAACCAGAGTCCTGACTTGAATCTGATGGAGAACCCACCGACCTAATGGTTAGGGAGACGGCAAGAAACCCAACCGCAGAAAATTGGAGCTCGGAAGTTGTCACAATAACAGTAAAATGGCAAAGACAATAAACTTTTTTTTTCTTTGATTACTCAGAATGATGAGCGCACGTATCCACCCACAAGTGGTTCAGGCTGGTTGTTCAATGATGTGGGGGATAGTTTTGTTGGTTCCCCTTCAGCTTACTGGCCTTTGTGGCAAAAACTAAATCTTGTTCCTATAGAAAATATTGAAAGACGTAATAAAAAATCTCTGAGCTTTAATCCATGGTCTGTTGTCCAGTGTAACACATTCACCGACTGCCGATTCAAAGCTCCCACAACCAAAGACGAGCTATAAAAACTATCTAGCGGTGCTTAAAAGTCGCGCTGCTGCAGTGGTTGCTGCCTCCTGATCCTCCTCTTCTTTTCAACATCTTACTTTGAAACACAAATTAACATCCATTACTGTGTATTTATCTATGGACTGACATGTCTTTTGGATATGTCTGACAGGATTGTGTTGTATGCACAATCTTCCATGTTTAAAACCAATACATAACATGCCAGGCTTTAATATTGTTATTAAATGTCCATCATTTGTATGTCCACAAGCCACACAAACACTCAAAGGCTGTTAAAATGGTTTCCTGAACATGAACCTGAGTTTACTGCGCCTCCACTATTTATTCTATTCCACTATTTAAATCAGTTTATTGCCTGATTTCAATCCAACGTTTCCTTTGGATGTAGTGAAACAAGAGATTGGCATCATGGATGTCCAGCCGACAAATCTACAGCTGTTAGGTCGATACAGATCAAAATCTCCGGGGAGGTTATTCATACCAAAGTAGTTTTGAGGGAAAATGACGGAAACCAAAGTGTTTGTGTGACCTTATATTATCAATCTCTTTACTGTCTTTGAACAGCATCCAAATTTTTTTTAAAAGCAGGATTCTACTGGAGCTTTCAGAACTTTTCTTGATCACCTACATAAGAGGAAATGCATGTTTATAGCAATACAACTTTCCCAGACACAATTCTGTTACAAAATTAAATCCTAGTAACACCAATCCGCTTCACAAATCAGTTCTTGTTTGCTCTTTGTGCAGAGCACTGCTCAGCTAGTCAAAAAGACTATTATGTGAAGTAGATTGTGGTTTTTTTTTATCATTAGATAAGACTGCAAGGCTAGCTCAAATAACCACATTATGTTACCCAGATGCTATCATCAATTTTATCTGGTTAAATTTTGCTGGAACAGCATATTCTGCTGGTTAAAGCTGAAACGGAGCAGACATGTGCACAAATGTGTCAAGTACGTGCGGAGAGTTTGTCCCCGGCGGTGTGTTCAAGGTCGGGACTATCCTGAGGAATGCCTTCCGAGCTCTGAGTTGTCTGTATGTCAGGCAGGCAAGCAACAACACAGCGGGACTTATGATAACAGAACACATGCACACCGGCATGCAAACCCTGCGTAAGTCACGCACCCACGGCCCGCTTTGTCAGACTAATGACAGAAGTCCCCCGCCTCCAGGCACCGGCACCACAAACTGCTCCTTTTATAAATTAATCACCCAGTGCATTAAAGAAACAATGCACGAAGACACTTGTTCGAGTCCTTGTCATCAGCTGCAGTGATAAAATCTGAACAAATTTCTCTAAAACAAATGATGGAGCCTGTCACCAGGAGCAACAAACGGAAGCAGGAAGACGAGGAAGCCGACGCAGGAGTGGGAGCAACCTGAAAAAAGGCTAGGTGTCACTAAGGGAACCACGTTTTTTTTCATGACTCAAACGCAAACCGCTGTCAGAAAAGTTTAAGACTTAATCCATCACAGCAGAACCGACAGGACTGATGTGAAACAGGAGGTGGAAAAAAACGAGTACACCAAGGACAAAACATCGATGAAACCGTTTTAGAACTTTATTTTACTCTTACTGGGTCAAAGGAAAGGCTGACAAATGGGTGATCCTGCGCCTCCTCAGAGACTGGACCCAGGTGAATCAAAGTGATGCTGGCATAATATTCCTCATAATGGCCCAGATAAACAAAAGGGAAACACACATACACACGTCTAGTGTCTAGTACACCGCTTATGCAATGCATTTTCCACCAACATGGTAAATGCACACTCATCTTCCCTGGGGTGAACTCTGCTCAGCTGGAAACAGCAGACAAGAAAAAAAATAAGATATCATAATGTACGGACCAGCCTCAGAAGACTTTTAAAAGTCAGTTCGAAGTAACCTCGGGTCTCGCAAGTAATTGCATGACTTCGCACGGAAGAAAAAACAAATAGTGCACAGAGGAGCTGGTGTGTGCCTCCTTTACTCATCACATTTCCAGGGTCATCTGCTGTGTCATCATCACATCCTGCCAGCCTCCAGCACATAGGACATCAACAAACCTCTCTCACTTTCTGCTTTCTGACTCCGACTGTTTCGTAACGGCCGTGCACAAAGAGAGCAGCGCCGGATCATGTTACTGTGGCTGAGCACTAAGATCCATGGTCCGTGATCTATCCCTCTCTCCTATTATACCCATCCCTGATGACACACATAGGGATTGAGAGTCAAACAGTGAGTTAACGGGATGGCAGAGGCTGAGGCAAGAAAGAAGCGTTTCTTGTCAGCTTCACTTCGTCACATCCAGCTTTGACGCGATAAGGTTTCTGATATTACTCCACATCATCAGAACAACTTGACATTGACTTTAAAAGATAAAATTCCACTTTTAAAAAAGAAGAATTATCCTTAAGCTGTTATTTTTATTTTTTATTTTTTGCAAACTCAGGCATTAGATGATGACCGATCTCGTCGTAATAGCATCAACATTTTGAACATTTTGTCTTTAAAGTTGATGTTTGAAGCAGGGGAAATGGGTGAAGGCAGCCCAATGTGGTACTATTTACCAGAAGAAGCGACTGTAGATCGACTGTAGATGTAGCTGAAGAAGTTCATACTGACTTAGATTTAAAAAAAAAAAAGGTAGACAGAATAAGCAAGGCATCACAACTTGGTGACTCCTGTCCACCACCCAAAACTCTCTAACAATGGGCATGTAAGCACCAGAACGAGTCTACGGAAATATGAAACATGGTGGCCTGGTCTCATAAATCCTATTTTCTTTTACATCACCTGGATAAGCAAGTGCATGTGCCTCATTTACCTGAAAAACACACAGCACCATGTTTAAGAAAAGTAATGCTTAGGGCAATATTCTTGTGGGAATCCTACGATCTATAATATAGATGGTAGAATGGTAGCAAACAATGAAATTAGTTGTTGGTACATGGTAGCATAACATTCATATAGGCGCTATATGAATGTTATATTGACCATACTGACCTTGAAACTGTATGTCCTGATCGGCATGCTTCCTTTCAGCAAAGATTGTTCAGAAATGGTTTGCGGAGCACAATGAGTTGCAGCTGATAACGTGTTAAAACCAATCAAGCTATGCTGTGCTGCAGACAAGGGTGATATACAGAAAATGTAAACCTTTTGGTCTAATTATTATTATTATTATTATTATTATTATTATTATTATTATTATTATTATTGTCTAAACAGGCGGAAAAAAAACTGTCTGACTATTTTTGTTGGATTCTATTTAAAAACAGTAAAACTGCACTACATAGGTTGAAGTTGAACCTTTAGTTGTTTTTTATTACGTTATTTGTTGAAATTATTTTTTTATTCTGAAATTGTATACTGTGCTATGTTTTCTTCATATCATCCTTCTAAGATGGCAGACTTTCTTGCAGTCATTTGATCTTATCCCAAGTGATGATTCTTCAGGGTTTTTTGAAATCTTTCAAAGTTTTTCCTTTAAACTTTTGCTGCTTTTTCTTTCTCTTTCAGTCTAAATTTTCAAAACTTCTGGAGAGCTATTAATCAAGGTTCCTGTAAAGGTGTCTGAAGAGAGACTGATTCTTTAAGAACCCAACATAAAGACATTAGTTTAAAAAAAAAAAAAAACACTGGTACCCAACTTTACGTAATCTATTTTACATATATGTAGAATTTAAGCACTATCTATCTATTTGATATTAGTAACTATAGAAAAGGGAAATCATTTTGGAGAAGAGAAAACAAAATTGTGCTATAAACATAACCTGGATTTCTTTGTATGTTGCATCAAATCATGCAAATAGTTAACGTGCTTGTATTTACTTTGAAATACCAAAATGTACTCTGAGTACCACTAAGAGCAACCCATGTACCTCCGGTGGTCCTTCTACCACGGTTTGAGAACCATACACCCAGGACTTGATTCTTTGTATGAAAATATAACGCACAGTTCATAAATAGGTCAGGATACCGGGGGCTTTGAGTATGACCACAACGTACTGGTATTCAGTATCTTACTTCCTGTGCCAACGGGCAGAAGCAGAAGGGCAGAGCATGCACAGGAAGGAAGAAGGGCAACCATCCAAAGCTAAATAATGCAATGCTTGGGTCTCCCTGTTATGACCTAGTAAATGGCTGGTTATACAAAGACTCAGACCCCTCATGGGCCACATCTGACAGCACTATCAGCAAGATGAATTGACCAGCAAGTATGAGAAGTCATTTAAGCTTCTGCTATCGGGGTGGGGACTTTCAACATTACAAGAAGTCTGTGCAACTCCGGGAAAACACGCCGTGATGTTTCAGGGCACTACACATTCTGAAGTGCATGAATAAGGAAAGGAGCTATCTCTAAACAAAGCAGGCACTGCTTAAAACAAGGTTTAGAAAAATAAAATGTGGGGCACTGCGTGGTGTAGAGGTAGAGCGAGCGCGCGCCATGAAGAGGCTACTGTCCTCAACGCAGCCATTCTGTGTTCATTCCTGACCCAGAGACCTTTGCTGTGTGTCGTCCTCCCTTCTCTCTCTGTACATTTCCTATCTACCTCTAGTGCTAAATAATCTAAAAAAAAAAAAAAAAGAAAAGAAAGAAAATCCTAATAATGAGACGTGAGAAACTGTACTGAAATGATCAGAACTGTCTCTGGGTGTATGGGGCAAAAGGTATAATTCTTCACTGATCTTCCCTTTCCCTGCAGGTCAGCTGGCAAAAGAAAAGCTTTTCGCCACTTTTGCCTGAATAAGATGGTTGAATTACCTCCTTGGTGTGTCAGCAAGTTTTCCAAAAACCTGTTCATTAACCATTTATTTGATTCAGGCGTGTTGGAGCACTGATGCATCCAAAAATTGCAGAACAGAGGCACTTGAGGACTGGAGTTGCTGACCCTTGCTATGCACATTTGGACTCCAAGAAAATTGTACTTACAAGATTAGTATTACAGATAAAAACAACATACTGGCTGTTTGATGCTGTTCGCACTGTCATACTCTTGCTTAAACGAGATACTAGTTACTCAACAAGCTGTGGCAGTCGCAAGTCTCCACTTTCCACTGTTCATTTGTGAGTCAGAAACTGAAAAGTTTAAGTACCACTGCTACAAGTTGCACATTTCTAATTGTACCATCATAATATTTTATATATTTTTTGTTTTAATCTTTTGTCTAAATGCCAAGCTTATAACACCTTAAGAATCTCACACAGGCCAATGCCTACAGGGCTGAAGGATAAAGGGGTTAGGAGGCCAAGGGGGTAGTTGTCATGCAACTCCACAAACTGAGTTTCTGTATTCTTGACATACTATGAATATGTGTTAACAGCAAAATTTATCCTACGCCACGCAGGTTCACAATCAGAAAAAAACCCTCCATGAAATTGTTGTTATTTGCATCAGAAATGTTTACATTCTCCCCTTTGGCGTTATATAAAAAAAAAAAAAAAAAAAAAAACACACACAACCCAACTTAATGCACTACGACACATCTGCAATAGGTAATGCCAGTACAACTTCTCCACACGCATGTCTCGGGGACACCCAATTATGTCACTGCACAAATTAAGCAACTCACGGAACCGTGGAAGCCCCCCTTCAGGGGTCCCACCCTACCTTCGGTGTGGCAAGTGGAGGACAGGATGGTGCTCGGAGGGCGGAAGAGGTACGGGAGGTAACGGGAAAAACATTTCATCTTCTCCGGTGCTTGCCGTCGGGTGAAGAGCGCTGCGTTGCGGGCTCCACATCCGCACTGCTGCCGCGACGGCCAGCCAGAGACGAACCCGGGAGGTGCGGGAGGGGAAAGAGGCTGTTATGTCCGCGGCGGTGCAGGGGGGCTATGACAGCATCTCTCCGGATCTGGTAGAACTGCGCTCCGACCGGTGGGGAGAGCAAAGCCGAGTTGTTTAAGCAGGACACTAGGGGTTCGCTTCTGTCCTGACAGCTGAGGAGGTCAGTGCTTGTGTGGTCTGTGGGTGAAAGCAGCCTCTGCTGTTTGCTTGTCAGCTGCTCCGAGTGGGGAGAGCAACTGCAGCTGATTACAGAGATCGAACCGCGAGATATGACACACTGTGACGAACAGCGGCATGAACTGGGTGAATCATAAACAAAACTTGTTTGCTGAGCAGGTTATCGATTAATTAGGTTTGGCGCCACCTTGTGACAATTTTATTTATATTAACCAAACTTGTAACGTGGCATGAATAAAAGCATATTAGAGACTATGCTTTATGTCGTGCAGAGTCAAAAAAATTACTTTAATTCGTAATAATACAAAAATGTAAGAAAAAAAATAAACAACTTGAAAAGTTTTGAAATGACCTTTCAAGCCAAAAGGTAATAACTATAAATGTTCACGGAAGCAGCGCAGATGTCAATACTAGAAGTAGGTGGTCTTTAATTTTGTTTACGTGTATTATTTACACATGAACCTGCACATCTCGCGAGACTTTACTTTGAACTAATGTAGGCGGAAGTACATTGCAGGTCTCTTTTCCGCCGGCCATAGAGGAGCAAAGGCAGGGTAAGAATTCCTGTCAGCGAAATTCACCAAAGTTATCAACATCCATCCTCCATGTAATGTTGCTGTGTCGCAATGAACACACAGTAACACAATGTAAACATGAATACTAATAAATCACTGATATTATTGATGTAATTTTAGTGGTAGATTATGATATTTGGACAAACTGTATGTGGGCTCCCTGCTAGCTACGGCTCTATCCGCATGCCTCTATCCGCTGTAGTTGAGCGACTTCATTTCGGGTGAAAACAACTGTAATTCTGTGAGTTTTGTAGTTTCACGAGTTCCGTCAACTAATTCTAATAAGTTTCCGTCTTTGTGAAATAACCGAGTTTCCTCTTTAGCTTGTAGTTAAACCTTCGGAGCGCCGTTAGCTACCTTAGCATGTAGCTTTACCCTGTGAGGACTATGCTAGCTTGTATGCAAGCAGTTGCTCTACTTCTGTGTGCAATAAACTTCATATTGGCCACCATAATTATTTGCAGGCTCTATACTGAATAAGTTTGAGAGGCTTGGAGCTGCAAGTGCCGTTTTCTTAAGGAACTGTGAGCTTTGCAGTTTCACAATAAAGCATGTTTGTTTCACTCCACAGCATCATGAAGCTTAACCCATTTGTAACATCCTCCCGTCGCAAGAACCGCAAGAGGCACTTCAATGCCCCCTCACACATCAGGAGGAAGATCATGTCTTCCCCGCTGTCCAAGGAGCTCCGCCAGAAGTACAACGTGAGGTCCATGCCTATCCGCAAAGACGACGAAGTGCAGGTAATGTGGTTCCGAGAGCTGAAGAGTTCTGGTCGAGATTATGAGGTTTGATCACAGTGTAGCTGAGCCAGTGATGCTTTTGCTCCCAGGTTGTCCGTGGACACTACAAAGGGCAGCAGATTGGCAAGGTGGTGCAGGTCTACAGGAAGAAGTACGTCATCTACATCGAGCGTGTGCAGAGAGAGAAGGCCAACGGAACCACAGTCCATGTCGGCATCCATCCCAGCAAGGTGAGACACATTTCCAAAGGTCCACGAAAGTGCTAAAGTATTAAAAGTGAGCTGTGTGTAGGGTCATGTGATGACGTATGTGCAGATTGTTTGAATGCTCTGAGAACTACTGTCTAGTACTTCATTGGTTGAATTATTTCAGCGTTCCAGAAATATGGCAAAAAGGATTTGCAAGTGGAGAGAGTGAGCTTTGTTGTGTTGGACTCGAATAACAAAATTGTCTAATGGTGAAAACCTGCTTGGATGAATCTGTCAAACTGATGTAGAGTTTGTTGTAATTATTATAGGGTTCCTACACAATTTTAAAGAGTGGGATTTCTTTTTGATCACTTTCCGAGTTTGAAAAACTTGTTCAATCACATCTGCGCCACGTGATAATTTCAGTTGAACATTTTAGCTGTTAATATTTTAGTTTTCAAGTGTATAACAGGCTTGCAGGGGAAAGCTGAAATGACAAAAATGTATAGAAACTCTGCTGTTAGCACTCATTAATTGGGCTGTAAAAAGCGTTTGCGCTATTTACATTGTTGAGATTAGTTTGCTTCAGGCATTCAAATTCACTTAGCCTGCATACCTGTAGGGATAATTAAAAGCTCAACAGCCTTCTGTGTTATAAAACTGTTTATGTGGAAGTTACTGGCAGGGATTGAGTCAAGAATTTGGGTCCCGTGTGTTGCACATGTTGACAGTGTGTCATGTAAATCTAAGGCTTTTAGTGTTTGACTCTTATTACGTTTCTGTGTGGGGGAAAAAATAAAGGAAAAATCAGGTGGACTTGGCATTTGAGTGAAGGATAGAGTGCAATTTTTAATTATTCCATTTAAAACCTTTAATGTTTTTATTATTTAATTTATTTATTGCATATATAACTTTTATCATTTCATAAGATACAATCCACTTAATAAAGATTATTTATTTAGATTTATTTATTTAACCTATTAGATTATTTTTTGTTAATAGACGGTCTCAAAACCATAAATCAGTGACCGATTCGCATAACACCTAGCAAAAGCCAGCTGTGTTAACATGACAGCTTGTCCTGCTGTGTGTAAGTTGCACAGCTTTGTGCATGTTTGTATTGGCACTGAACTGACCCAGAGCTGTATTTATTATATGTGGATTATCAGAGGAGATCAGAGCTGTTTCCTTTGTCATTATGACACAAACATGAGTGAAATGTGCTACTGACTACGCATAAATATTTTGCATAAAACTTTCTTCTGTCAAACATTAGCAAGTTTCCGTTAAATGTTTAAACCAGGGGTGAAAAGGCCCAAGTTTCCAGATATTCTTAACTGTCCTTTTAAAATTAGTGTTTTAATTCTTCTGTTTTTCAAATTCTTTGTAAATATGAGTGCATCCAAATTAAACAGTTATTGGACTGCATGTTGAACCACAGTTTCAAAATTTAAAAAACTCAAGACTTAACTTGCACTACAAGCGTCCTAGAACAGCAGGGACACCTTGCCATCAGTAGTTCACAAACTTGTCTACACATCTTTGACCTTTTCCTGGTGTTATATTGTGGAAAAATGTTCACAGTATGGGTACAGATTGAGTGTTATTTTATATGTTTGTTTATAAAGCTTAAAATGTATTTGAAAGCATAACAAATGACAGGTTGCACCTTAGGTTCCATGTAATTCTGAATCTAAAGCTCTGTCTTCAAAGAATATGTGTTTATTTTACATTTAGTTGCATCCAGTTAAAAGTACATTGTTAATGACTAAACACATTTTTGTGCTTAAACGAATTAAAGCGGTGTAGAAGTATGGTGGGGTAGGTTGACGTCACTGAAACATTACTTTAAATATTTGAGCACTTTATCCAAATCTTTATGTATATTTCTGTCTCTTTCTGGTTATTAAATGAAGCTTTGCATTGTTGTTGATTCTGCTTTCAAAATTACATATTTGCTGACGATACACAGCAAGGGATATTTTGTTGTTCTGAGGGCTCTTAATGTTTGCAGTGAGACATAATGCTTACCAAGTCATGTTTTTGTTTTTCCAGGTGGTCATCACTAGGCTAAAGCTCGATAAGGATCGCAAGAAGATCCTTGAGCGCAAAGCCAAGTCTCGCGCTGTTGGGAAGGACAAGGGCAAATACAAGGAGGAGACCATCGAGAAGATGCAGGAGTGAAAATGATCTTTTGCTATTAATAAACTGTATAATTGGATCTCATTTTGTTTGGAGTTTCATGTGTACATATATACATGCATATAAACATCCCAAAATTAAGACATCACAAAATTTACCTGTCAAGATTTGTAACTGCTTAAAATATTTTGTGAAACATTCATTTTAAATTCTGGCTGACAGAAGTCTGTGAGAAAGAACATCTGAACTTGAATTTTGACCTATTGTGTCACGTTTGCATATTTTCTGAGTTAAAATATGTTAGGGCTGCTTTCTAAAATATTAGGGAGTAATTAAATAAAAGTATTTAATTCCTCTAAAAATCAGTCTGTTTTGTAAAATTAAGTCTTTCAGGTTAGGACGTGGGCAATTATAGAGGAAGCCAAAAGTCATTTTGAGACACAACTGTGTTTTCACATCCTTGAGGCCGAATGAAAGTTGTTTCCTTTGCTGTCTGAACTATTTTTCAGTTTTCCCAATCATAAATTCACAATTTAAAGCATGGTTACTGCTAAGCAGGACAGTTGTAGGAAACTGAACCAATTTAGTGTTGTACTTTTTTCATAATTAAAACATTTTCATTTTAGTGTAAAAATGTTTTTTGTTAGACTATGCTTTAATCAATTTATATCCAAAAAAGTATTATGTAGGAACATAGCAAATAATAAATCAGAATAGCAACATTTTAAGTCTGTTGCCCAAATCTGATAACATTGATGCACAGCTATAGAAGTGGCAAATGGCAAATAAACAACCAAGACTTGCATGCTAGTGAAGTATTAAAGCATAAAGTTAAGTAACGTGAATACTGAAGGTTATGCACCACTATCCACTTAAAATGTAATAAAATCCAGTTTTTGTGTAAATGTGTAATTTCACAAAATCACCAGTTGGTGTCACAAAATGCTTATTAGAATTTCCAAAAACTGACACTATTGTCCAAAACAGAATCACCTGTTGATTGAGATTACATTCATTTACCGTTGATCAATGCAAATTATTCTAAGAAAACCAACGTAATCTGTGAAATTACATATGTTTTACTTCTGTCCTACGTTTTGTGCACTGCAGCATACAATTTTAAGATTAATCACAAATTCCTCAAGTTTAATTATTACTTAAAAAGTTGTTTTTTCCCCTATCCCGTCAAAAATAAGCCGCATGCTATGGATACCAGGACTAGTCTCTGCTAAAAAATAAATATGCACAATATTAAATGGGGTTATTTTCCAGCACATAGACGGCTCCTCCGCCAGCCTCTACTTCCTCCCTCTGTCAGAGTCATGTGATACTGCTGCCTGCTCCCCCGTCACAGGATATATCATTTGGACACAGCACCGAAGTTGGCTTAAGTTTAACGTTTTCAGCTTTTTAGACACTCCTGGGTTTTAAATAATGGCGGATCAGTTTGCCATCGTAATGTCTGTAATGACTGTGTTTTGGGGAATCGTTGGAGGAGTTGTGCCCTGGTTTATCCCCAAAGGACCGAACAGAGGGTGAGTTTGTTAGCCCATATTAGCTAAATCGAGCCAACTTAAAGAAAGCTACATAAGTTTAAAAGTTTCAACTTGATCTTTTTCCGTAAGAATGCTTTTTTGTAAAGTAGGTTCATTTTAAACTCATTTCTTGGCCTGACTTTTAAGCGTTACATAAGTTTGCGAAGTTCTTGTAAAACTTTAGGCTAGCTACGTGAAGCTAATTTCACAGTCTATGTGTTTATGATGAAGCTATTATGCCATACGTAAGTACACTTCAGGTATAACCCGTTTAGACCTACTGTAAATACTCCACATTTAATATATTCAAAAAGATGGAAGCAGTTCTTAAAAGTGTATTGCTGCTTCCTTTTTTCCTCCTGGGCTCACGAGATTTTAAAAAAGACGTTTTCTCTTTTTTTCTTGCAGAGTTTTTGTCACAATGTTGGTGCTAACTGCAGTCTGCTGTTACCTCTTGTGAGTATTTCCATCCAGCATTTCTGCTTCCTCCTATATGTTATTCATTACATTTAATTTTCTGTTCTGTTGGCTGCTTCTCAGATTAAATGAAAACATTTTTCAGATGTCTGATTGAAAGGACACTGAAATGTTCAAACGAAGACTGTATTCTTTGGTCTTCACGAGTAAACCTGGGAATAAATTATGCTCGCTTAGGATCTATTGACTAGGGTAACTTCAGATAGTTGGTTGAACTAAATTTTATTTAAGAGTGTGAGAATTAACAAGATAATACAAATATTTGACCAACTTTTCAGATTTTCATTTATGAAATCTAAGTGCATTTTATTTTTGTTTATTTCATTTAACAACAATGCACTACTTTCTCTTGTCTGTCACATAAAATCCCGATTAAAAAAACATTGAAGCATGTTGCAGCATGACAAAATGTGAATAGATTTACACAGGACACCTAACTTCTGTAGTCTATCTGGTTTATATTTATATTCCATTTACTTATTTATTACAGTGCAATAAACTATGCATGGGATATTTAAAAGATTAATTATTCTTCTGGCATGTTGCACACAAATGACCAGAAGAGGGCAGTAGAAGCAAAGTTGTTTTCCTGTCTTTATCCTAGAACAGCTCTCGGTGTAAAGTAAATCTTGAATTACCTTTTATCATATATTGGCTATTTTGAGGTTTTGAGAATATGCCTTTCAATACATTTGGAAGCTGACAAGTTACCTTTTTGTATGTGCTCTTCATCAGCTGGTTGATAGCAATTCTGGCTCAACTGAACCCACTCTTTGGGCCATCCCTATCCACTGACATCATCCAGTACCTAAAGTTGGCTTGGGATTAACTTGCCTTTCAAGAACTCCTTACTTTGCTGGTAAATGTCTCCCCATCAGCTCACCTTTTGGAAATCATGTTTGCTCAACAGGTTTTTGTTTGTTTGTTTGTTTTGCTTTGTTTTTTTTCTTTCTGAAACTGTTCCCTGTTGTTTTTCTATAGCATCGATGCTACGCCCTTCCGGAGACCATTCCTCAGATCACCGAAAACCAAGAACTCTGTGCCTTTAGTTTTTAGTGAGGTTGACCTGGGTGCCTTGCTTAAAATTGTCTTCAAAGATTTAAGAGATATTACTTGATTTTTCTGAACCTTAAATTAAAACGGCCTTCACTTGCTGTTGTGTTTATATGTTGTGTACATTGTGTGTAATATGAGTGTGAATGATGTTTAATTAAATTGTTTTGAGGTTGACACACGCTTGACTTGTTTCTGTTTTCTTCCTAATAAAGAATACAAAAAAAATTTAAATCCCATTTAATGAATTTCTAACTTCCTAGTTTGTTTGTTTTTTTCTGTAATTTATTTCCATAAAGAACTTTTTTTTATTTGAATATATATGCAACGGCATTCTAAAAAACTTAAGCAAAAATTATTATAATGCTTTAAAAAAGATTTGAAACATGTACAAGGTACTTTTAGATATCTATAAAAAATTCTGTGTTTGATGTTCACACTGTCTGTATGAAACGGGCAGCTTCCTGCTTGCCGTAGTTGTAGCCGGCTACGTTGGCAACATGGCGACTTCAGATGTCCACGTCCGATTGTGTGAGCAAGAAATACTCAAATATGACTTGGAAATCAAGGCTCTCATCCAGGTGCGAATTTTCCTCTGGTAAGACCCTCGAGCGATATGTTAGGGGACGCTACTCTTTTCGGTTGTCATGGACAACAGCTAGCCTTTATGCTAAATCAGAAACGTAACGGCTCGAGTCTCTTCTAACAGCATTTTGTGACTGCATATGTCGACAGCTTAACTATTAAACTGTATTTGAATGAATTTAGGGTAGTTACTTTTTATATGGCAAATAAAAGGTGCAAAAAATGTGTACCAAGTCAGCCGACTACGTCATGAATTGTTCTAGAAAGGTTACGTCAGTCCTACGGGGTGACGTTTTGTTAGCATTTCTTATATTTGCAAAGAGTAGGTAGAGAAGGGGGAGCGGAGGGGGAAGATTAGTAATCGCAATGAAAATAAATGTTCACATTGGTGTAAGCAGCATACAATCTGGGGAAAAATGGAGATTATCTATGTGTGTAAATTTAGCATAATTGTATAATTAAATGTCTCATTATCAAAGAGGTGTGCTTCAAAGTTTAGAAAGAAACAACAAAGAGGGTTCAAATTCAGAAATACTTTATTAATCCCAAAGGAAAATTAAATACTCCCTTTTGCACTATTGAATACATTAATAGGCAAACATATTTGAACTACTGCAGTATTATGATTATTAATAGCATCATTTCAAGTATATGGGATGAAAATATATGTTTTGCTATTCTTTTTAGATCCCGACAATAAATTATTGGCTAGATTATTAATTATTTACACATATAGCTTAATAGAATTTAAAACAGACATTTTGAAAGGTGAAGGAAACGGGGATTAAAGTGGAGCTAAAATGTGATGAGTTTACTTTATATCCCTGTATTATTATAGTTTTTTTTTTTTTAATGCTGGCGTATCATCTCGATCTAAAAAGTGCAGTTCTGGGTTCTGTTTGAAAAAGTATATAGTTTTATCCTTGCACGAATGGATGAATAAAGAATATTTTTATTCATATTTCTTTTACTTTTTTATTTAGAAATCTTAAATTTCTGGTTTCTTTTGGGGTATAAATGTCCATGTAATACTATATGTGGTTAGACCTGGGTCAAGTTTAAAAATTTCTCATTATTTTCTCAATAATTTTTTTTTCTCGTACTCATAAAAGTAAAAATAATTTTCAATTTCATCACGGCTAGAGCCTTTGTTTCAGTTGCTCACTTATGTAATTTCTCTTTTCTCTCAGTTTTATTGTTAAAACTCTTGTACCGTTTGTCAGACAATTAACTCTTGGCGGTTTTGAAACGCGTTTTCCTTAATTTCTTTTTTGAACCAATACATTTATTTTATTTTCAGGAATCTTAAAACTTTTTTTTATTTACTTTAAGAATAAAATTAACCTCTCATGAGGAAACCAGTTGAATTCTTCAGTCCTCCGGGTTCTTTTTAGACTTTTTTTTTTTTTTTACAGTAATATTCTGTCCTGCGCTCACGATTTCATTCTTCCTTGAACATTTACGAAATGTGCGTGTGGGAGAGTAACACGTGAATCCCTTTAAGCCTAACGTGATGCATTACTGGATGTGTGTCTCATCCGTCTTGTCTCGACAGGACATCACGGAGTGCAACGGCCCTCAGAGCAAGCTGACAGAAATAAACACAGATGTGAAAAAGCACTTTCACAACCTCAGATTAAGGATTCAGGTGAGTTCTTCATTTATTTTTGGTACAAGAGAAAACAAAACAAAACAAAAAAACATTGCTTCTGGTGAGAACACGTTTCTCAAAATGTCCGTGTCGCTTTGCTGTTTCATCAGGACTTTGAGCGGATGGCGATGGAACAAGACAGAGAGTCGGACAAGCAGGCTTTGCTCAGTCAAGTAGAGGGACACAGAAAGCAGATGCTGAGGTGATCGCCATCGGATAACCGGCCGTGTCTTTGCTATGTCATATTTCTGAGTGCATTTCTGCTCAATGGACACATTCTTTTGTTTACAGCAACCAGACGGCCTGGAGGAAAGCCAACCTCGCCAGCAAACTGTCCATGGACAAAATGGAGAAGCAGACACTGCTTAATGGAGCCGATGGCGACGTGAGGAAGAGGTGAGAGGGCAGCCTGCTGCTCTGTCTTAAAATGTCCTTAAACATCATAAAACCACAGCTTTCTCTTCAGAAGAAAGTAGCTTTTCAGTTTTTTTTGTTTTTTTTAAAAAGAGCTGCTTTCGGTTTTAAAGGAAGATGACCAAAGAGGGCCTCGCCCAAAGTGCCAGCGACATTACAGAGAATCTCATGAGCATCAGCCGGATGATGGCCCAGCAGGTTCAGCAGAGCGAAGACTCCATAACAACACTAGGTCAGTCACGGAACTTCGCCAACGTCAGATTTGTGCTTTTGCAAACACTGCACACATTGCAGCGACCTTAGGTTTGTTAAAAGTCAAAAGTAATCCTGCTCTGCTTTTCAGAGAGAATATTTTAATAAACACTCCTTTTTTTTTTTCTTCTCTTTTTATTTCTGGTTCAAGCAACCTCGTCGAGAACGATTCAAGAGACGAACGAGGAGTTCAAAGCCATGACTGGGACCATCCAGCTGGGCAGGAAGCTCATCACCAAGTACAACCGCAGGGAGCTCACTGACAAGCTGCTCATCTTCTTGGCGCTGGCTCTGTTCTTTGCAACGGTTCTCTACATCCTCAAAAAGAGGCTGTTCCCTTTCTTATAGACCAGAGGCTTCGGAGGATCCCCCCCCAAATTCAGACGAATCTCCCTGCCATAGCTGGCCAACGTTCGCTGTGAATTCCAAGCTGCTCTGGAAAAATTCTGTTCACAAATAGGAGGATAATCCTGCATGTCTGCAGTTCTTCTTGGTGTTTAATTTATTGAGCTTTACGTTTGTCACACTAAAGAAAACAGTGCTTTAAATGTAAATCTGTGGTTTGATGGCCAGTTAGATTACAATGTGTTTATGCATCATTATTGTTTTTGATCTTAAATTATCTTAGAGGTGGAAAGACCGTGCAAATCACAAGCAAAATGCATGTTTTTTTTTTCTCTCTCCATCAGATAAGTAGTCTGATAAAAGTTCTGAAGCTGCAATAGTTTGTAATATAATCGATTCGTTTTAACTGGTAACCTGAAGTTATATGCATGTTCATTTCGGAAGCAAATCCAGAGCTTAATATTTCTGTGCAGCTGAATTTGCCAGTTTTTATTATTCAGCATAAGCAACTTACAAAAACACTTCAACCTTTTTGTATCAACGCTGTTCGTCACCAAGTTCTGTACAATTGCTATTGTGTATAATTTGTAACTGCTAAAAACTGTGCTGGTTTTCTGAATTGCCATGTCGAATGTTGTCACCTTCGTATAATAATGGCGTAAGTCTTTTTTTTTTTTCCCCAAAAGTGATTTTTGGAAAAACAAAAACGTCTGGCAACATCGATTTAGGCAAGGAAAAAAATAAATACGTTTTGACGAAAAAAAGACACGGACCATTATTTTACGAAGATGTCAAAATGTTTTTATGTTTTTCTTTTTTTTTTGAGGGATCACACTTGTTTCAGGTTTCATTCCGGCTTCAAACCCAGCAGGGTTTCATGTGCTGCACTGAAGCAGCAGCAGCGCCGTTCACACCGGCAGAGATGGAGCCACATTCATCCGCTGCCTTTCTTCAGATAAGACCCGGAAAAGCAGATTATTCCGACAGTCCCCCCCCAACTGCCCTCTTATTCCAGTGTGGGTGGCGGATGAGTGAGGGTTGATATTTTTAGGTTTGTGCGCTGCCGTTATCTGACGTCGCCTTTTCAACACCACAGAGGAGAGGATGGTCAGAGAAGCTACATGACCTTGCTAGCCTCTGTGCAACTGCTTTCCATTGCCTGTTGGTTTGTCATACGAATAATTTTTATTTGTTATTTTTTTAATTTTTTTTATTTTTTGCCGGATTTTAATAAACATTAACCGCTTCTGTATTTTACGCTTGAATTGCGTTGCAGAATTGTGTGTATTGTTTTAAAGAGGATGACGGACAGAGTATGTGTGAAGAGACCTGAGAGACGCGTAAGCATCTCCTTCTCATCTGAAGTGGAAGCAGTTGGGCTGAGCCTGCTCCTCTCCTGTTCGTGTATAACTGGACACTTAGACGAGGCCTGGTGCTCTCTGTTGAGCAAATTAGACTATTCTTCCATTTAGCACAGAGATATTGTTGATCGAGTGGTTTTGTTTGTATCTCAACAAGCGAGTCAGGGTCTCTGAAGAGCACAATGGGGAGCAGGTTTTTCCCCCACACACTAAACAAGAGGCCAAAACTTCAGCGGCTCCGCGTTTGTTTGACACGCAGCTTTTTCCTGAGATGAAAAGCGTGACGCACAGAAATCCATTTGCATTGTTTTGGGAATAATTTCCCCTTAAAAATAAGTATTATTAATTTTCTGATGATGCTCTTCAAACCCCTGAAACTAATATTGCACTGTAAAAAGGACTGAAGATGCTTCTGCTCTGCCTCTGATCCACATGGTGCCAGTGGACAGCTGTGTTTTTATGGGTCGTATTATGGATTAACAGATCCTTTCACCGAAGGAAGCTATTCTAACACTTGTGGTGAAAATTTTTTCTGTGCTACAGCAAAAACTTAAGTTTGTTTCCAGCTAGCTTAGCTACATATCTAATGCCAGAGTCAAACTTTTCTCACAAAGTTAGCTTCCTAACCCTGAAAACTGCTCATCCTAGCTGGTTGTCAGGGAAAACAATAATGTGATTTAGCATTTTATCACAAGCCATCTGTTTGTTTGTTTCTTTTCAGCGTGCGGGATAAACCAGAGGGGCAAAATTACCTTCGTGATGATTTAAAATCCAACTAATTTAGTACACACTTGAGAAGTTTTTAACTTGCCTTAGACAAGCAGAATGTCGATTAATTAATCATCCCATTTAAGACTTACTCAAATAGATGTTTGCCAACTGGTACAATAAATGTTACTTAGTTGTAAAGGTTTATTTTATCAGTCAAAAAATTGGATTAACTTTGCTTTTCGACTAATTTGTCTACTGTCAGTTCATTGTTCACTTTTTAAAACCTTACTGAATAAAAACCGTGTGTAGCCTACTTCTCAGGAGCACAGTTTCACTTTTGGGTGTAACGGCTGTAGTGATCTCATGTATTTATTGGTTAAGTTTGAATTTTGAAGGGATGCTTTTGTCAAGCTTTGACTGCATGCAGACACATTAATGGCCAGAAACGCTTGTGCCAAAGTCCATAAATCACACATTCCTACTGCCGAGTCCAGTTCAAATTCATTATTTTAAATTAAGCTTTATTTAAACCTACTTCTCAGTGTGTGCGAGAAATAAGTACACCTGAAACGCCGACGATATAGATTTCAGGGTTGTTTTTTTTTATCTTTTCGGTGTGAGCATTTTTTACATTTCAAGTTGTCTTCAAAGGTTTATTACGGGTCAAGGTCGCGGCCGGCAGCCGGCTCTGCCCCCAGCGGCCTCTAAGCGTTTGTGTACAGAGCGAAGTCGGCTGACAGCCGGCTGTAAAAATGAATAAACTTTTAACAACCTTTTCACCTTGTTTAAGTAAAAATGACTGAAGCTTTCTAACAGCCACTTGAACATTTTAACCTGACAGGAACCATGCCACGGTTTTTAACGGCCACTAATCTCCATTATGAGGGTTTATAGTTCATTCTGTCAGAATGTCATTAACACACCGGGGTCGTATTTAAAGTTCCCTCTTGGTCACCACTAAGTCACCAATTTTATTTCAAATCCGAGGAAAATTGGGACAGCAAATTGTTGGGAGTCTTTTGATAAATGAATTGCATACATTTCCTTCAAGTGTTTTAATATTTTCTGACCCAAAAGTATGGGAGCTGTGAAGACAAAAGACCCTCAGTTGAGTCAAATAAATTTGAACTGATTGTGAAATAATTTTGCTCATCTGTGTTGTCATCCTGTGCTAAAAAAACAAACAAAAACAAAACACACACATAAAAATAATCAGAGAATTCTGCTTAAGGTTGAAAATAAGACTGAAACCGTAATGTACTTTTTAGATGGTGTTCCAAACAAGTGGCCCGTAAACCTTTATATGCCGTTCCTTTGCATATAAAGCCTTATACAAAGCTCCTTTTGCTGGCAAGTTTGACTACAACATTAGCTGAGCAGGTCTACCCACGTAAAGCTGGATTCAAACTTGAGTTCCTGCTCAGTCGAGGCGAGTTTCACATCCACAATCATGACAGTTCTTAACGTTTGCTTATAACACAAGGCACATATCCAAAACAAAGTGTAAAAGTTAGTCTTGAAGGGTGTTTATTAGTAAAAAATTAAAAGTTTTAACCAAAAATCTAATTTGTAAATGCAACATTGGATTAACTTTAACATCTCTGAACACTTAACTACTTTGTTTTGACTAGAATTTGACTGAAAATCTTGTTTTGCTTAGCCGTTATGCTACAAGGCTGACATGTTTTCAAGAGCTGTGTTATGAATGAACATATCGATTCAGTGAAGGTGAAAAATTGCTGTGAGACGTGTGGTGAACAAAAGAAATGTCTGTGTCGGAGCAGGAATTTAAACTCGTAATCAATTTGTTTAGCAACGGCGCTAACGCTACAACCTGCTGGCAAGCAGAACTACTTAACCCTGACTCAGCGGACAAGACTTCATAGATGTTGTCAGGCAAAATCTGTATGTCCCTCAATTTCAGATATTAAAAACAAAACTGAAGTTCTGTGTGATTTATGACTCTGCTGTGGAAGCTAACTGAGCTCATGATCCTATATGAGCCATATAGGGGTTATATTGACTTTTTAATTCATAAAATACAAATGGACAAACAATATATTTTGTGGTTAGTATGTAAGTTAGTACAAAACCATAACTTTGCTAATCAACTGGAGTAAAAATGATCTTAAAACGCAAATTTCCTTCAATTTGCCGAGGAACAAATTTGGAATTGTTGAATATCTCCTCAGGAATATCCATTCAAAATATCCTAAGCATAGACGTTTGCACCAATTTCCTTGATTAAACTCTATGTCTGTTAAAAGCTAAGGCTGCTAGAATTTAATGATTGTTAACATTTCATTTATGTCAAATTTAAATTATTTAATTTAAATTATTTAATTTCAATCAATGAAATGATTCTCCCCTTTCCTATGGGGAGAATTTTTAATTTTGTACAACAAATATATGAAGCAACCCATAGGCTTTCTTTCTCTAAATTTAGCAAACTGTTTGAATATGTTTACAATAATAATAATAATTAATAATAATAATAATAATAATAATAATAATAATAATAATAATAATGTCCTGACAAATTTGAAAATCAAAATAAAAGTAGAATATGTGAGCTTATGTTTCAACCTTTTTTTTATTATTATTACTACTATCATTTACGCAGAAATTACACAGTGCGCCATAAATTGACGTTTGAATTACTTAGGGGAAAAAAACAACAAAAACAAAAACAAAACAAACAACAAAACAAAACAAAAAAAACACCCCTGGTGCTAGAAACAAGAACAACCCAAAAGGTATAGCTAGAGCTATATAAATATTCCTTTCTGTGTGGACACCTTTAGAAATCCGCATGCAGTCTCAGAATCCACTCAAACTAACTTTTTGCTATTGGATGATTTTGTTACCACGTCCTGATGCCGTGCAGCGAGGACACTCCGTTGCTGGGAGAAAACGTGTTCTGGACATTATTCAAGTCTCCCACCCCAAAGTTCACGTAATTCCCGTTGCCGGACGAGCCCTGCACAGTCTGCATGGCGCCTGCAGGATAACTGCACGCGTAGTTTGTGTTGCATCCGGGCCCGGTGTAGTTGCTGAAGGCCGGGTAGTTGTTGTAGGCGAAGTGATTGATGGGGCCCACGCTGTAGGAAGGGTTGTAGGCGGCCGCTTCTCCGGCGAGGCAGGGCTTCCCGTCCCGCACCAGCACCGGAACCGACACCCTCCTGGGCGGCGGCAGGGACACCATCTCCAGGCTCTGGTCCTGCCTCTGTCGCTTGCACTTGTACCTCCTGTTCTGGAACCAGATCTTCACTTGGGTCGGGGTGAGTTTGAGCACCCCGGCCAGGTGGTCTCGCTCCGGGGCGGACAGATACCTCTGCTGCTTGAAGCGGCGCTCCAGCTCGTACACCTGCGCCTGGGAGAAGAGGACCCGCGGCTTCCTGCGTCTCCGAGGCTTGGGCCGCTCCAGCTCCTCGGTCTTCGCGTCCTCCAGAGGCCCGGCAGGGGCGCGGAAATCTTCCGGCAGCCCAGACAAGAAAGAGCGAAAAATAAATGCGAGTTTCCATAAACTTTATTGCATCAGACATGCTATTGGTGTGGACATGATCAAATGGTGCTACACTAATAAAACTTTGTTATAATTTAATCAATATCATCAATTTGCCTACATTGTTATGTAGGTTAATTTTAGTGAGCAGAATCGTGAAAGCTTTACAGTTAAAAGACACTTAAACAAATTAATTTTAAATACATTTACTTAACAAATTGCTAAGATTGAAATTAATAAAACTGGTTAATTAAAATTCTTAAATAAATTACATTTAGGGGATTTTTTTTATACCGATTTAATCTTTAGAAAAGGCGATATTTACCGACTAAATATCAATAATAAAAATAAAGAACGGAAAACATATGTTTATACATCCTCAATCCAGAATCATCTGCCTTAATATGCATTGAAAACCTGCAAGATCAGCTTGATCAATGCCAGATCCAGCCATTAGCAACCGCTGCCCTGAAGTAAGAAGCTCATGTTGCTAAGTTTTACTTTGGGCATTAGTGTTGTTGCTAAATAAGTTGAAAGTTAAAAATAAAATAAATTAATTAAATAAAAATCTGTCTCTAAAACGTATTTACTTTCATCTACATGTCCTATGAAAGTTCTTAGCTTCTACAAAATCGATGTCTTCTTTCATAACACAATCTGAATGCATCCATGTCCTCAACGTTACCTTCCACAAGCAACAAATCACGACTGACTGACCCCAACATCTTCAGTAAGAGTCTTAATGACAGGAAGGATATATTTTATTTAGTTGGACGTCATACATTTTTTAATTTAACTTCATATTTACCAGCAGATGTAGTTGATTAAAAGTTCGTGTTATGAATTATTCCTAATAAAGGTCATTTTTATGAGCGTAATGGCGCATTTGCGGGTGCGCAACGCGCGCATTCACAGATTTGACGCCAATTCCAATCACTTATTTGTGATAAGTCTTGTTGCTTGTTTGTATTGAGCTATTCAATTCCTCCTTGATGTTTAACTCCACTACGATTTCTTCAAAGTAAAGCGCCCTAATTTTTGCACACAGGCCCGCGATTTTCTGCTCACCTTTTCTTCGTTTCTCCTCAAACGCGTCTGATTTCGCACCCCTCTCCATTTCCATCCCCGTGTACGATTTGCCGTAAAATGTGGGCGCAAAGTTGCCTCTGCCGGCCTTGTTGGAGTCTTGGATGTCCTGCTGAGACAGGGAGGAGGAGGCGGCGGCGGCGGCGGTGGACATGTCCCGGAGAGGCTCCTGCTTCAAGCGGGCCAGCATGCAGGATGAGGTGGCAGAGCAGTCCATGCGCGGGGAAATGTCAAGAGAAGATACCATCACGTCGGGATTCTGCTCCAAGTTTAATATATCCTTGACAGAGAAGGGTGTGGACGTGCTGGGGCTGGGAAACATTGCCAAAAAGACGCTCGAGAAAGGAGGGGGGGGTAAAAAAAAAAGCTATGAATCTGCCATGTGGAAGCAACAACAAAAAAAGATGTCAACAAAGACTCTCCTGCCTGGGAATATTTACTGGTTTTAAGTGTTACTTTGGTCAACCAGACCAGGCTTGAGTGAAGTGTGCATTTTGGATGTCAGCTTTGTCTCCAAAGTTTTTTCTTTCTTTCTTTCTGGGCCTCTCTCTTTCTCTCTCCTGCTGTGACGCAGGGAGGAGGAGCAGGGAGGAAGAGATTAACCTAATGCATGTGTTCTATGACGTGAGGTGATGCCATACAGCATGTTCAGTACGTCATTTATTATTATTATTATTATTATTATTATTATTATTATTTGTTTTATTTATTTATTTTTTTTTACATTTTTATATGTAAAAAAAAGTTAAGCTAACAACAATACTGTTAGCATAACAAAAGTTATGCTAACAGCCAGTTTGGGCTGATTCTTAGCCCAAACTGGATGAAGAGCATCCGCCATCTTTGGACTTTGACTGGTCCATTCAAACACCTGAATATGCGTTGATTAAATCCACTGTAGAAAACAACAACAACAACAACAAAAAACTAACAAAAAATGTCTCTAATTTACAATAAAATACCAGCAGCTGTGTTTTTTACGGTAAATTTCTGTGGTTGCAAGAAATTAGTAAAATGTACTTTAGAGACTTTTTTGTTGTTGTTGTTTGTTTGTTTCTTACAGTGGGCTGTTGGTTTACTGGTATTCATGCTTGGACATGAACTTTGGCTGATTTACCTGTGTCTATCTCCCATCTGGCTTCCTGATCCTCAATAAGAAGAGTATCTCTACAGCACAATGCTGCCACCACCGTGTTTCATTGCAGGACTGATGTGTTCAGGTAGAGCTCGTTTTGTGTGTGTGTTTTTTTTTTTTGATAAAACCCAACATATGGGACTCAACTGACTTCAAGTCCCAAGAGGGACGATTTATCCGATCACCGTGCGTCAGACCTGATTAAGCGAATAAGTGATCACAGGTTTTGATAACGTGGCCTAATTAGGAAAGGTTAATGGTTCATCTGGTTGCTGTGTGTTTCGAGGCGTCGGTTTTGTCGTTTATTCGAAGAGAAACGCGGCAGACAAGCGTTTGGGAGGGGGCAAAAAGGATCAGACAACAGTTTGGGGTCCCTGAACACGGAACCTGAAACCGGGAGCGACACACTCTGCTGTCTGCCTCCAAGAGATTCTGGAGCCGCTGTCTGTCTTATCGGGATGTGATAACAGATGACAACAAATCCACACACAAACACACGCACGCACACACGCACGCACGCACGCACACACACACACTCTCCCACCCACGCTGCCGGCCAGGTAATCCTAAGAAAGTGTCACGACTGACACTTTCTTGGCTGGCGTAATATTTATTCACGTGCAATCTTTATTTATTTATTTTTTCTTTGTCTAATTTAAAATTATGCCATTGTGTCTGAAAAAAAAAAATCAGAAACAAAAATATGCTCCTCATAAATGAAAATATATACTCACAAACCACCAAAATCCCTGCAGTGACCAGTAATAGCCAATTTCTGTGTGCGTAAGGACGCACAGCCTCCGTGCGGTTTTCCTTCCTCTGGCATTAAAGCAAGCATTAATGCCTGTGGAGACGCTCCCAGGAGACAGACAGTATTATCGTTTGTTTTATCTTCAGCGTTTAGCGCAGCCACGGGGTAAATGGGTCCCCCTGTCTCCACGCCGGCTGTGGTGTTTATAGTTTTTAAGACTATTTGTGCGCCTCGCCAGCTGATGAATGGCCCTAAAATCCTTCCCGGCCGGTGCGAGAGTCAACACTGGCCCCGCTCCTGCTATAATAATCGCGGAAAGAGAGTAAAACAAGACGTTGGGAAATGTTCCCATCGTGATTGATTTCCACGGAGTCAGAGTGCAGTTCCCGCATTTTTTTTTTTTTTTTCCTGGGGTCGGGGGTCTTTTTCCTGCAGTTTGTTGCCGAAATGAACTCAAAGAAGGCGAAACAACAAAAACTGTATTCACACATGGACACTAATTTACTCTGTCAACTGTAAATTGAACATGACAAGGCCTGGCATGTGTTTCACATCCCTAATGCTCCTTCCTGCAGCAGCCCTGCGGTCCCCTTTGACCTGTCTTTCTGCAGCACATCTCCAGCTCAGATAAAGCTGCAGATAAGGTCGCTTAAAAACTTCCGCTCCACGAAAGAGTGGGTATTTTTAAGGGATGCGTGTTGGACTGAGGGTGTATCCATCCCCCCCCCCCCGCCCCCTCCACACATACACACGCACACACACTACTACCTACTACCATGTTACTCTCCTAAATGAAATGTTTTTATTCGAGTTAATGAACCTATTACAACATGCTGTTATTGTGCCACAAAATCTGCATATGTTCAAAATGTCTGACGGAGCAGATTCATGTTTGTTTTAATACAGGTGTATAATAAGTGGGACAATCACCAATCATTACTTCAGTAATCAAATATATATATATATATATATATATATATATATATATATATATATATATATATATATATATATATATATTCTTCATTCTTTTAGAAGGTTTAGAGACAATTAAAAAGGATTTCAATGAAGAAATGGCATGGATTATAAAATCAAACTATTTGACAGCTGTTTTTTAGACAGACAGCGACTCCCTCTACGACGAACTGCTGAAATTGAAAATTGAAAAGGGCTGTCTCTAAGCACTGTAACGGAAAGTTGAGAGAAACGAAAAAAGTTTTGTGGAAGAATGTGTACAGGTGACAGAAATAACTGCGGCTTTGGAAGGACTGTGGATGCGAAGGCCTTGGTGTAGATGCACAAGGTGCAGGCTGTGGCAAATTGACTTTCCTTATTCAAGGCGCATCTCAATGTGAACATCACGAGCTAATTTGTTTCTCCTAATCAATTCAAAGATGAAATTCAAATGTGTTGCATTTCAGGTATTTACTTCTGTCCACGGCTTTTACGCTAATGTAAAACGTAATGTGACTGTGTGTGATGGCACTTGAAGTTCTGAGGTCAGTGAAACTCTTGAACGGGTTTTCTTTCCCTCCATAGGGTACGACTATCCCTACTGTGCAACTCCTTCTACCATGTTTTTTCCTTTCTCTCAACTTTCCTTCAGTGTGCTTCCATACAGCCAGCTTCTTTAGGATCTTTTGTGGCTTTTTGAGGAGGTCAGGAACTGTCTGTTTAACTGAGGATGCAAAACAAACTGTTAATTATTTATTGAAGGTAAAAGCAGTTATGGTGGACATGAATTAGACTTCAGCACTTGCACAAGCAGGAGGAATTATTAAATTGCCTATGCGCATAAAATCACGACCCTTAATAATCTTAATCAGACAATGAATATGTCTGATGAAGTCAAAGTACTGTCAGTGCTGTCAGATTATTAGTTCTTTTAAAAAAGTGAATAAATAAATAAAAATAATTATTATTTCTTCTACACTCCCCCCCCCCCCCCCCCCTAATTTTTTCGTGTTTTGTGTTTGTTTTTATAATTATATAGTTTTTTTT
>NW_015113200.1:94979-123369 GCF_001443285.1 Poecilia latipinna
AAAAAAAAAAAAAAAAAATTTTTTTTTTTTTTTTCCCCCCCCCCCCCCCCCCCAGATTTTTTCGGGCTTGTTTGTGAATCTAATCACAAACTTGAAGCTTTGAAGTGAGAAAGAAGTTTGTCTGGCTCTCGGGGGCCCCCTGCCGGACGAATTTAAATCATGTTTGCTATATTTCAGATTTTCCTGAAAAAAAAGGAAAAAAAAAAAGAAAAAGTGAACTCATCACTGGCTAACTCAATTAATTACAATATAGCTGTGAATCTAAACGAGTGACACAAATAAAAACGTAAAAAACTGTAACAGATATGCCTATGTAGATAGTGATTGAATTATAAATGTAAAAAAATGCACGTAACTTTTTTGTTTTTTGTCTTGTTTTTGTTTGTCTTTATCATTCATATGCGTGGACATCAAAGTAGGAATATTACTACTGTGAAAATTGTGTTTTATTGCCACTTTTCCAGAATAAGCAGACAACTAATAACACCATGTGACCTATGTTTGTGGTATATTTATAGAGAAAAATAATTATCTGATAAGAGTGACTATAAAAAGACAAAAGGGATCAAATAAAACAAACCTATAGGCAATATATTATTTTGCGAAAGCCAAACAGTTTTTTTTTCCTCAATTAAAGTAAAGATGGGCAAAAGTCTTAGATCTGCAAAAGCAGTTGGATCAGCATCAGTGAGATATTTGATTTTTCTATCAAGAAGATCAATAAGTGACCAAAATAAAGGTAATCATCTCATCCAGACAAATGTAGAACTTTTACACCATTGGGATGAAAAATGCCTTTAATGTTTATGGACTCATTTAGCAGAACAGAGTAAAGGAAAGGAAAGAAAACATGCAATAAAATCCCACTCAAAAACAGCAGCAACACACTTTCTTGATATAAAAAGAAAAATGTAAAATGTCCACTTGCAAAATAATGCACACTTTCTGTTTGCGAAAAATAAGCAATTTGGTCTAAAATAGTTTCTAAAACTATTTATGTCAAACCTCAAGTGTAAAGAAGCAAATGTCCTTTTCCACAATTTTAATACTTATTTAAGCAAAAAATAGACCAAAATAAAACATGAAAAACCAAATACTTCATCATATGCAAATTATGCTGAACCTTAGAGTTTAAATAGGACACATTTTCTTTTCACCTTTACTGTTCATGTGGCTGTTGAGAAGCGGACTGTCGTGTTATCCAGCGACAGAGAGTCTTGTTTTGAAGTCAGTGTGAGATCACATCAGTCGAATGTTTAGTATAAAACACAGAAAGACGGTAGTGCGCAAAATCCATTTGAAATAAACAGCGAAGACCAAAAGGATAGTATGAGATTATAACTTTTAATAGATCAAATCGCATTTAGGAAAAAAAGGTCTAAAGTGAGGAGACAGTGAAATCTTATTCTCAAAATTTTACATCTGTATCCCGATGGCCTGACGGGTCTTTCCCAGCAGACCATAGTACTTTCAATGCAGCAGGACGGAGCTGCTAAATTAGTTAGATTCCCCCTTTGTGGCTGCCGAGCCAAATTGTGGTTTTGCCTTCTTGAATTAGTAGGCTTTATCTTGGAGAATGAAAAATATAGAAGTCCTTTTTGGGCAAAGATCACGCAGGGGTCAGGGCTGTCAGCGTAACTGTAACCGTAAGCAGCCGAGCTCGAGCTGCTGTAACTGGAAACTAACTGGACCCGGCCACCATGTTAAGTGCCATCTGTCTGTGCATCATTTGTCTTGTCTATGATGGATTCGCCAACATCTCCTTCATCTCCCTTCCATCCTCTGCCCCTTCCAGCCCAGCTCCCCAAGCCCAGTCTCGCAGTCACACTCAGACCAGAGTTCATGTTCTTAGACTTGGCAACGCTTCACACAGCCTTCTGCTGAGTTCAAGGTGATGCGAAGGCCCTTGGGGGACGAATGGAGGACAGATCCGATGCTACCCCCGAATTTAGTTTTGTCTACGTCTCTTTTGCAGCTGATGTTTGAAGTCAGAGATGAGATTCTGTTGTCGCTTTTTGAGATGATAAAGTGATTTTAAGCAAACATTATGCAGCATATTATGGTCTCTTTCTGAATTAGGACAAAAATCTGCATATCAAAGTCCACTGGAGTGGAATTAAGGTCAAAGTATGTTCACGACCTAGAATGGTCGAGTCTTACATTTGAGACAGAATAGCAAAATTTAATACTTGTTACTCTCCATCCAGTCTGACTGAACTTGAAATATTTTGCAAAAAAAAATACTCAAGTTCATATTTGATTGTGTAAGCTGGTTCAGACATACAGTAGAAGACTTAATTTTTCTTCTTTGTCACAATTATGTGTCTGTGTTGGTTTGTCAGATAAAATTCCAATAAAATACACAGATGTTTGGGGTTGTAATGTGACAAAATGTGCAGATTTTAAGTGCACGGTCAAATATAACAAGTCAGTATCATGGCATCCTTTTAACCTGAAATCCTCCTTTCCTGTATTAACTAAACTTCATGATTTTCCATGGGACTTTTGAAAGTCAGTATAAATATCCACCACTGGAGGGCAGCAGCACACCTCTTTGCCTCAACCCAGAGAACGAACATGGACCAATCTATTTCCTTCTACTTGTGTTAAAACTAAAGAAACACCAGAAATCAAGTTTTTTATTCTGATTGTAGGACCCCGAATGGCCAAATTCATTGCGCATGCTGGACCGAGTACACAAAACATGTTTCCACCGACACATCATTTTTCAGTGGTGTTTTGGTAGCGATGAAACAGCGGGAATGTTTGCAGATTTTGGAAGAGTTTTGTTTGTAGGTTTGTTTCTTATTTGTTTGTGAGACCACTGAGACAGACTCCGTTCGTCCTCTTCAGCACTTCGCCGCGGAGCCTCCTGAAGCAGCATTAGGTGCCGTTGCCGCCTGGCCCTGTTTAAAATGCTGACTGCCCCATTTTCCATGCAACTGGAGTTGACCAAGAAATGAGGTAAGGGCATTGCAAACAAGCTAAATGACCAGGACCGTAGCGCCGCTTGCCAGGGCAGCTTCGGTTCCACACTTGGCTCAATAGATAATTGATGTGGAGACAAAGGCGACATGGAAACAGCTCTGGTCTCTGCACATGTCTGTGGTCAAGGATAAGAGACACAAACACATGTCCACACAGAAACTGCTAGCTGTGACATACATTGGCTTCCAGAGACCAGAGTGTCCTTGGCATCGAATCGGCTGCTTCCTGTTAGAAAACACGTAAACACATAATTTACTTACTCTGGATCCATTTTTAACACCTTCCACTTGTGTGGCGGGCAGTGCAGCATCCAAAACTTCAATCATTGTGTCATCATCTTGGCACGCAGCTGGGCTTCATCCCACTCTGCCCTATTGTGTTTTTTTTTTTTTTTCATTAATTAACGCGATGATGTGATTTGTCTTTTTTATTTTTGTCACAGCAGAGGAGCTTAAGCGACGTCTGATTGGCACGAATGAAATCCCTTTTTTTTGTACAAGTTGGGGGTGTTACCTTAAGACTTTCAGTGCTCGGTAAGGTTACTACACAACCGCTAAGGTGTTATTCTGAGAGCTTGTTGTTATGTGTTCTCTTCTTGTCTATCCTCACTGCTTGTCTGTCCCTCACTAATGGGGACAGCATGAGAAGAGAGCTTGTGCTCCGTCTGGACCTTTCTAATTGCCCCTGCCACAGATGCCTGATACAGCAAGAGCCTGTGTTCCCAGAGAGCAAGAGAGAGAGAGAGAGAGAGTGAGAGACAGATTCATCACTCAGGTGGTGCTCCCTTAGGTCCAGCGCACATATTCAGGCCCCACATAGAGAACACCATTCATTATAAGAATCAGAGCAACAGGATCAGGTCAGACTATGGTTGGAAGGGACATTTGGTGGGGAGGTGGGGGAGGAGAAGGTGAAGAAGGACTGCGTCGGGCAGCAGGATGAGCTAAGGGCCAGGGTAGAGGGATGCTGCACATTAGAAGATGTTAATAATTCAGCTCCCCCCCCCCCCGCCTCACCCCAACCCCACACTCATCTACCCAGCGAAAGCGAAACGTTTCGGCTGATAGGTTTCTCGTGAGCGATTACTGCACGAGCGCAATAAAAATAAAAACAATAGAGACATTCACTTCATAACAACCGAATCCGCCAGAGAGCAAAAGAAAGTATGTTTATTGCAGCAAAATTCTTCTCACTTATGAGCTCCAAGAGGCTTAATTGCATTTTGACACAGGACTTAAAAATAAAGAACAACAAAGAAACAAATAAATAAGGGTTTGAAAAGAACGCAATATTCTTCCACAAAGTTACTAAATCGTTTGCCAAATTATTTAAAGCTACAGTAAGTTGCTTCTCTTGTTATTTAGATGCGTTGCAAAAGTTATCAAAGTAATGAATGGTATTAAGCTAAGCTATGTCACGTGACAACAGGGATGATGCATATTGGAACTATTGTGGTTCCAATATTGTCAATGATGACATGGAAGTAACACAGCTTGCCTGAAGAAAAGCTTCCCCACAGCATGATGCTGTCACCACCATGGTTCACATCATGGTGTGCTCAGGGGAATGTGAATGTGTTATGGCTTGTGCTAAACTGCAACAAGACTTCTTCATTGAAGAACATTGTTCTTCTTGTCTTCTTTCGCAACGCTCAGATTTATGGAGTGCTCCTACAGGGTTCACATCGACCTGTTTTTAATTTGCTGCACTTCATTTTATGTTGAGGTTTCAGCATGTAGGAGGCTGAATGACACCACACTTTTCAAAATTCAATTAGTAAAGAATTCATTTTCCACGTACCTCTCCCTTCCGCTTAACAATTATCAGATTCTTCGCGTTAGTCTGCGACATAAAATCCAAGGAAAATCAAATGTTGAAGTTTCTTCTTGCAATATGACAAAGTTTGAAAAAGTGCAATAGGTATGAATGCTTTTGCAAGGGCACTCTTTTGGTGTAATAAACTGTAATGAAATATAATCAAATATATGACTGCAATGTTTGATAATAACTTAGGTGACAAGACACCTCATCAATTGCTTCAGGTCACTGTAATCAAATTTCCAGTACTGTTATGACCCAACTTTCATAGATTTCTTCTTCTTTTTTTTTTTGGTTTTACCTTCCACTTCTAAGGGTCTTTATTCAGTTTAGGAGGAAAACGGTTCCTGTGCGATGACACGGTTCTTAATCTTTTCACGTCGCAGTGTTTCTGAACTCACTTCTGTTGCAGACATACAAATGCATGCAGCTCCTGAACATAATCTTCTCACAGTCCTCAGGCCCTCTGGCCAGGTTATGAAATCCACCCAGGGCCAGGTTACAAAATTCCTCTGTGGTATCTGCCAGGGAAGGCAGCTTCTTGTTGACAGATGGGCACAGCATTCCTGGGCCTTGGGCCTTGCCAGCACACTGCCAGGAGCTGAACTGAGGGAGACTGACTGGCATTTCTTAACACCTATGTGCTTCATTTCTGTGGCAACTCCGAAGCACGTACAGCATTAGTTACATTCCCTGAATGCTGCTCTTTCAATATGAAATGTACTGCCAGTGATGAGAGCTTCTGGCAAAGCGAACAAGAAGTAAAAAGGTGCAGATTCGGACATGTGTCTTCAATTTCTTATTAGAGGGTTGGGAGACGGCTCGTGTGTCTCAGGCCGCTTCTCTCCATGTCGATGCATTTTGCCATAAACCATCAGTTAAGTCACTGTATCTCCTGTCAGGCCTGCATGAGGATTAAACTCACCTGCTGAGTTTTAGAGGTGTTTTTTTTTTCTAGAGGTTCACTTTCATCAGCTCAAGGCAGGCTAAGACCCGCGCTGGCCCAGTTATGCGATCTATGTCATGCCAAGGAGGAGAAGCCTGACCCCTTCCCCCCATGCTGCCTGTTGCTTCCACAGGGATAGTGTTTTATATGCTCAAGGTGAGTGAAATACCACCGCAGTCCGTTTGCCCAGGGCTTTGCCTCTGCTGTTTGAACCATCTGCCACCTGCTTCAACATCCTTCTCAAAGCAGGTCACATGAATAAAACCAGAATGTAGCTGCTCATCAGTCACCTTACTGCCCATAACAACCTGGCATTACTCACATGCTTTTGCCCCTTTGCACTGCCAGACTACTTGTACGCTACACCTTACCCAAAACTCTCCTTTGACATCTAGAGCAGCACTGACATGTTGGTCCATGATCCGTTTATGTGATCACTCTTAAGCCCCCCTCTTCTCAGATTGGACTGGGGGGTATACGTTGGGGTTCAGGGAGCGAGTTTGGATGGTGTGGTTTTGGGGGCAGGCGGGATGGGGGTGGGGTGAGCATTTGGGACTTGGCAAGTTTCACTGCAGAGAACAAAAACGACCGTCAAACGTGAGCGAGTCGCTGACCGCAAAATCAATGTTAAAACACAATGTCCCCGTTTGATAATTGTCGTCCTCCAGAGATGAGGTCAGGCTGAAAATGAGCTAAAAACAAAGTGGCGATAATGACAGTGGTGCACGACGGAAGCCAGAATGAAAAGGAGATGGGAAGAGGACATGGCAGGATGAAAACGAGAGACAGAGAGAGGGAAGAGAGAGAGAATGAAAAGGAGAGTGGTGAGACAGAGAGGTGGAACTCACTGCTTGGTGTGAGCTAGCATGGGAAATGCGTGGGACTTATGGCACTTCACCAATCTGTTGGGTTTACTATCTACATTAGTAAGAATTCATCTGACGTGTAGCCAGTGCTTAACTTGAAGGATGGCGCGCATCTCAAGTCTCCATCAGAATCGTTTTTCTCAATTGTACAGCAAGAATATGCCTATTATCCGAATGCTAAAATCAACGTCAAATCACTCTTCTGTGCAGACAGTCTCATCTAATATAGCTGATTCTGTCATTCTTGTCTTTTGTGTCACATCTTCTCAACTCTTGACTTGATTCCTTTTTGAGAATCAATTTGTTGAAACAAAGTTGGTTTTGTTGCGTCTGGCTGGTAGTACCAAAGTCTCTAAATATCCGTAGTTTGGTTCTTTGCTGTAGTCCCTTCATCTGTTGTTATTTTAGCACCTAAGCCTTAAAAGGCAGGTATTTATAGAAAATAACTGGGACTGGACTACTTGGCATTGTATTTATTTTTACTTTATTTAACCTTTCTTCAAGAACAAATTTTTATTTACAATAATAACCTGGCGGGGTCAGATCAAGAATCACATTTTACAATAAACAAACATTAGCAACACTGGCGTCACACCTGATAATCAAGTGGTGACCCTGCTTGGTAATGTTGATCTAAATGACTTGTTTTGTTAACAATATATACCCTTAGCAATTGGTCATTTTTAACAAAACCAAACCAAACCAAACCTATTGTTCAGCAAATGTTTTCTTTCTTGTGAATCAGCACGGTCAGGCTCCAACTCTTGCCTACTTGTTTCCCTGCTGTTGTTGTAGTTGAGACGGTTGTGGCAGCTGACCTTCTTCCTACAGGTGGTGTGTAAATGTGAGTGTTTGGGAGTGAAAGCAGGTGAATGTGGCTCTAGTGTAAAGTTCTTTGGGTGGCCAAAGAGACTGGAAAAGCGCCATGTAAGTTCGGTCCATTTGCCATTCTTCCCACTTTTCCATAAAGGCCTCATTCTTGGTGTGCCTGACTAATGACTGTCAACAGATTCTCCCATCTGCAATTAATCCTTTTCCTTCCTGTTCACAATTTGGCGCCGCTACGTGTCGGGCTATCTGGTTGTAACAAGCCCAAGGGGGAACTTTAGGAAATGTCTTATGTCTGAGTAATTAATGGGTGTGAGTTAAATTGCTTTAGAGGCAAAAAAATACCCCCAAAAAATATACGGTTCTAAACTATGACAAAAAACAGTGCTTCTTAAATTGCACCAGCAGAGGGCAAAAGCTGGTCATAAACCATTGTGGACAGCACATGAAGTCTATGGAGCGCACATGGAAATGCACATAGACAAACTGAGAAACAAAGGCGATCATGTGCATCGAGCGTAGATCCACGCAACCACTCACTCACATTATGTTAATTTATGGAGCAAGCACAAGCACAAAAACTGCCATACCACTAAAACAGCAGTAAAGATACGCTCAGTTGGGATCAGTAGGACTGAATAAATCCATAACTGAAACCTCCACATAGGTAACATTAGTCTCTGATTTACAATGTCTCGGCTTCATTCTGGGCCACGGTGGGTTTTTTTCCCCCCTCTGCCTATTGGCTGTAAAACTTCTCTTTACGGGTTTTGACGTGACGCGGTTTTATATCTGATATTTCACGTCTGACGAGATGGAGCCTCCAGGAGATTTAAAAAAATAAAAAAAACAACAACAAAAAAAAAGTGATTCCAGTCGACGTACTCTGCAGCGGTAGATGATACATGGCAACTGCGTCGTGAAGACAGCTTTGCTGAAGCGGGACGGTGAAGGACGGCTGTTAGACGCAGCAGCATGTTATTACGCTGTATTTATCGTATGCGGTTTCATCGAGGTAAGCCCTGCTGCTCTGTGCCTGTGCAGCTAAGCTCGTGCCAAATGTTTTATGTCTTCCTATATATCTGTGCAGAGATGCAAGACGTAGATAGTTTAGGTCAGCTGTTGTCAAACCCATGCTGAGAGACACAGAGCCGCTGAGGGCCATGACGTGTGCTGTTATTGCATTTGTGTGTGTGTGTACTTTTATATGGCTTTAATAGCAGCCTGTGAACACAGACAGACTTGTTTATTCTGCTGCATAGTATGCGCTGAGGCCTGGTTAGCACCGCAAGCACACGTGTCCCACACACCCGGACAGTCGTACGCGGATTAGTAGTAGTTAAAGTCTCTCTCCTGGATGGCACAGGTTGTACCAGCCAGTAAAATATGTCTCGTCTGAAGCGCCTTGGAGAAGCAGTCGTGGCTCCTGGGTCTTTTCATATTTTTGTCACACTGCAAATAAAAAACGTTTGTCTGATTTTTTTTTTAAATTTTATTTTATTGGGATTTTATGTGACCAAGCAGCACAAAGTAGTGGATAATTGCAAAGTGGAAGAAAATGCACAAAAAGTTATCAAAAGTCTTTACAAACAGAACTTAAAGGGGAAGGGCATCGTGGGCATTTTACATAAGTACACTTTGTTGATCCACTGTTTGCTCATACTCAATTGCTGCATATTCTTTTGGAATATATCTAGACCAGTTTTGCTTATTCTTGCTTGTTTTTTCCTTGCAAAATTGATCATGTTTTATAACACCGATGAATAATGTCAAGTCTTGCTTTGGTCTTTGATGGTGATGTTCTAAAATGTTTCCGCTCTAAACTGAACTCTTCTGTTGTAGCTCCCGTGATGGACGTCCTGTTGGGAGGTTAAACTCTGTCACAGGCTCAGGTTTTCGACACCTCTCTCAGGTTTTCTTCCAGGAACCGCCTGTTTTCAGCTTCGTCCATTTTCCATTTAACTGCGACTGACTTCTTTCTTCCTCCAGTAAGAATGCATGCCCACAGTATGATGCTGCCATCCTTCCAGTGAGGAAAGTATATTCAGGGTAAAATGTTGAGTTATCATTCTTTCAGCTTAGTTTTTGTCCGTACAGACAAGAGGAACTTCTTCCTTGTGTTTCCCTCATTCCCTTTATGCCTTATGACAAATAACAAATCTTATTTCTTTTTGTTGCCTTTACATAAAATGATGGTGTCAACAGACTCTCCCTTTTAAACTGTGGATCTCTGTTGACTAATCTCCCAGTACATATAAAGGTGAACTCAACTTATCAACGAAGTGACTGCTAGTGGCTGCACTTTTATTTGGTGGTATCAAATATAAAGGAACTCAATAATAATGTACGAGAAAAAATAATTTGAAAACGGCATGAAAAGTGGTGGTTTGACACTGTTTGTACACTGACGCTAGCGACAGCAACCGACAGCTAGCAGTGGAAGCGCATTGTCACTTACGGGAGTCGAATATTGTCGATTGCGGAGTCCCATAAGCGGGGGGGTGGAGGTGCGGGGGAGTGGGCTGGCGGGAGGTGTTAGCGACTCTACTTAGCATACTTATAGTCTAGCATATGCAAAGGCGCTTCAGCACGCCAACGTGGATTCTCAGTCATTGGATGAAACAAAATGACATCACAATTCATCACTGACACGTGATTGGTTAATGGATGTGTCCCCATTGGACAGCACATATGTCTTTATAAATAAACCCCGCCCCAATCATTAATATTTTTAATGCTGTATTAAAATATAGTCATATGACATTGCTTATATACGACATGTTCATATGTGAGGAACATAAAAGAGGCACAGAATTTTTTTTTTCTTTATTTCATTTTTTATTTTATTTTTTTTTACTGTTTCCACACAAAAAATGATTGTCCACTTCTGGACCATCTGGCGGTGTTTTTTTGTCCAAACATGATCCAACATTGCGCTGTGCTGAAGGCCCCACGCCTCTCCTGTAGTGTAGACCTGAGGTCACTGAGCTCCTGGTTGGGGGAACTTGGGGTCTCCACCCCACCAACATCCATCCTGACACCCCCTCATAGATGCCTTCCTCCCAGAATGCCGCCTCTTCTGCTGCCAGTACTCTCTGCCTTCCTCCATCCAGCTGTTAACACAGAACAGACAATCATTATGAGCTATGGGCATCTTTGTTGTCATTATGAAACTACAGTTAAACTTTGGCAACTCCCAGCTTAGAATGCACACACAGGACATTAAAAACTGTATTAAAAAACATCCTCTTTTCTTACAGAATATATATTCTTCTTCACAACAGTTAACGTTGTCTATCACATAAAATCCTAATGAACACTTTGAAGTTTGTGGTTGCAACGTGATGAAATGACAAAATGTTCAGGGATTATGGATTCTTTTGCAAAACACTGTTTTAATTTCTAACCACGTTCCCTCCATGTTTATCCAAGTGCAAAGCATTGTGACAAACACACTTTGCAGCGCTGTCTCTCATCATTTCACGAACTAAATAACATCTTTTTTCTTTTCTACTCTGCAGGCATTATAGGCACATTAAAATTTTCCAGAATTGCTTTGGGCAAGTTGTATTCTAATTCATCCAGCTTAAACAAACAGGCTATTTAAAGGACATCAGCCTAACATAAGCTGCTTTATTTTGAGTGAACGAAGACGGTATAAATAGACTTTGAATAGTGCAACAAGTAAATGCTTCATGTGAAATGGCTGGCGTTACATCATTGCCTGTGAGAGTGAAGTTCTGGAGAGGCACTGGGCTCTTTGGGCCAGCCATTATGGTTTGTACTAATGTTCTGGTTTCACAATCCAAACATTCTCAGAGCTGTTATTTGGTCTCTCTTTTTTCCCCCCTCTTGCTCAGTAATTCAACTTTTTTTTTATTATTATTATTTTTTAGCAGAGAAAAGCTGTCAACATGAAGCAGAATCCACTTAAACATATAAAGGATAAGGAGGAGAAAATTAACTAAAGACGACTAATGCCCCCCAGTAGGTGGACAAAGTCAACGATGCTGGGGTTTTTATATGATAAGACAAATGCATCACTGCTGCCCTACAACGGTCTTTTAGCGTCTGGAAAAAAAAAGAAAAAGATGTTTGTTTCGACCAGAAAAATCAGCGTAATAGTAAGGTGTTTCTCCACAAAGACAGCCAGAGGTCTGTGTGGATCCTGCCGGTAATGTAGCGTCCACCGTGCGGTTTGCACTGCAACTCATCATTACTGCTGGCTTGAGTTGGCGCTGCCGAAATGACTTGTATAAAATATCTGTCCTGCTCTAAGTGCTTCCAACTGGTAGCTTAATCATGGGTCAAACCATCATGCGTCTCTTCTGCATTTATCTTCTGTCAGGAAGAGTTCCTGCTCTCTCTCTCTTTTCTCAGATGCAGACCAGTATGAGCAGCATCAGCATCTTTCTAAAGCCAGGCTTGAGTATCTTAAGTTTTCCCAGGCTGGGACATTTGCTGCCTTTTTAGCAAAGTATCACGGAACAATGAGCTGGTCTCCTGAACCTGTAGCGCAGATGGCAGTCTGAGAAATTTTAAGGTCAACAGAATCAGAAGACAGTCGCTGTAGAGTCAACATGTGACACAGACCTGGAGCAACTCTGAGCATCTGTAGTTGTTTACAGAGAAGAGAGAGTGTCATGAAGCAAAGTTTTCGGTTCGTTGCAACCTGTTAGCGTAGTGTTCCCTTCGCTGGCTATCGCAATTTTAGAGTTTGAGTTGGTCCGTGGTAATAACCTCGTGATGTAAAACACAAGCAGCAAAACAGAAACGGTTCAGAGTATTTGTCCGCACGAGCAATCTGAAGGAAAGAGTAAAATAACTTAAATCTTGATAGCAAGACAGGCTAAACCTCTTCCATTTTGCAGTCGTTTTTATGTTTTACATGAGAAAATTATTTGACCAACAGAAACCCTAGGTTTCTTCGTAAAAATACCTATTGCCAATGTGATGGGGTTTTTTTACACTAAATGCTGTGATGTTTTTGAGATTTGAATATTTTTGACATACGCCTTTTAACCCTGCTTTGATTAGCTGTTAGCTCTGTAGCTAATCCAGGTTTCATTAAAGTTAAGACACTTAGAAAACTGAACAAGTAAGATATTTGTTAGTCACAACCTTTGAAAAAAAAAAATCCCACTAAACATCTGAACTTTCTTTTAATGACCTAACAGTAGAGTTCAACAAAAAATATAGAAAATGAGTTGACATAATTTTCCGCCCTATTAGTGGGAATGCAAGTCAACTTTAAACATCTGTCCATTGTCTAAACCTGATTGTAAGTGCAGAGTGACTATTATACTGTCAGGGCAAAATGACAGCATTACAAATTCAAACCCCCCCCCAATGTTCCCCCCCCCCCAAAAAAAAACATCATGTTTATAAAATTTACATACTGCAGCTTGATGTGATAGTTTCCATCCATATAATTCAAAATAGCACTTGTGAGACTGCAAGCGTAGTCTGCTGACGTTGTGATGCTGTATTTGGATTTTGTTAAAAATATAGCACTCACTGAGCAAATAAAAGGTAAGATTGCAACTGGGCTTGTTCCTGTTTAGGGAACGTCAAGCCACCAGTGGTGGGCTCCTAAAGAAGCGGTATTGGAAAGGCAAAAGTTAGAAAAAGCACTCAGGACAACTGTGTTCGTTTATTGCTGTTATTTAATTAAAGCTGAGTGTTCTTAGTTGTTAATTAATTTGCAGTTGCACAGCACTTATAAAATTAGCTTGGTTGTGATGGCATGAGTGTGATTTTTTTTTTTTTTTACTACGTGTGGTTGTTTGAAGCAGAAACACCATGCTAGCTATCCCTGCATCTGTAGTTCAACTGTTTTACGTCCTGGACGGCGTTCAGAATAAAGACTGACATTTTTCTCGTTAAGAAAACGAAGATAGCACTGAATCTATTATCTCACTAATAAAGCTTCGAGTCTGGTTGCAGAGCCATACCGGTTCTTGATCTGCATTCCAGTGAAAACAGCTCATTTGATAATTGTCCTGCAACTCTTGTCTTTATATTTTTTTTCTAAAGGCTTCCCAATGTTCTGTTTTCCAACAAGATACAGCCCATCTAAAAAAAAAGAAAAAGATCAAATAAAAAAACAACAAAAAGGAACAAGTAATGACAAGAAGAGAGAGATGCAGATAAACAGGTCTTCCAGTTTATCAAGCAAGGCACGAAAGTGTAGCAAATCCGGCACGCTGCACGAAGATCCAGGCGAGTGCCTGGCATGGTTGGCATGGTGCCGCGGCGGGGGGTTGGGGGGCTGCGCAGCCTGACGCATGCCACGCATTTCTGTGTGTAGCTGATTGCTGTCGCCACATGGGCAGCTGCACAATGCAAACTGCCAAATCCCTCTCCACGGTTAATAAGTTATAAATGCTGAAAGTCCACAGACCTGCATCAATTCATCTCTTTTAAATTAAGACCAAAGAACCTTTGTGTGAATACCAAGAAGCTGACCTTAGAGCCGGTGAGTGGAAAAAAAATCACACCCTCCAGCGCTCGACAGCGGTGCAACAGGACTGTCCTGAGTTAAGATGAGCCTGCTTTCAATCACCGCACATCAGGCTTTATATCAGGTCTAATTAGCGCATGTGGGTCTGCAACACAGAGCTTGGTTTGAGACACGAGTTTTCGTGCACGGCTAAAGATCCCCCCACACGGCACCAGCAGACCTTATGCTTACATGGCATGCATTGCGTGGGATGTGACACACAACTTTTATGGGTTTTCTATTTCTCATCTTAAAAGCACATTGTGTATAAAATTCCACAAGATCAAAAGCACAACAGCGCAGATAACCGTTTCTCTGTGACCCTTGCACAAACAAAGCGGCGCGTATCACCGCCAAAAGTCGTGCAGCTTTTTTTTCATTTTTTTTTTCATCTCGGCCTGAGATGGTCCGAAATCCACGAGACAAGAATGGAGGATGTTGAAGGGGGGAAAATTAAAGTGTGACATTTTAAACATCCTCTATAGGAAGGAGATGTGTGGCTATCAAAAGACCAAATTACAGAAAAAAGTTCTTCATTTTAAAATGATTTTTTATTTTTATATATAAAACCTTTGTCAGTCAGTTGCCAAGCTAAAAAAAAAAAAAAAAGGCTGTCTTTTTTTTTTGTTCTTTTCGTTTTGGAAACCATGAATCCATGTCATTCCAGCATCTCAGAGCCGTCCCTGGCACCACTCTCACCTCATCAAGAAATGCCAGGAGGGTGCAGCGTTCGGAAGGCTGTATTTTACACCAAGCAGTGATCCTGCTTTAACCAAAATGAAATAGTTTTGGCTCCTAAACGCAATGATACTTTAGCAATGGAACCAAACCTCCTCCCGCCCCGAAAATCCCCAAAACCCTCCCCCCCATATGGTCTCTTGCAGGACCAGAAAAAGCATTGTATCCAATCTATGTACCTATAAAAAGTCAAGAGTCAGAAACATTCGAAAAAGGTAGAAAAGAGGCAAACAAATGTACACTGCTGACCCAAGTGACTGTATATTTGTAGATGATCAGTCAGGTTGTTGTTATCGGGTATAAAAGCAAAACCTACCAAGGATTTAGTCGTTGCTCAGGAATTTTTGTGAGACCCCTTCAAGGAATCATCAAACCCGATCCAAGCCAAGACACCACTGAGGGATTACTGTGACTTTTGACCTATCTAGTAGCATTACACAAGAACCCATGAAGCTGAGGATAAGACATTTTCCATTTCTGAACAGAGAATTGTAATCTGCAAGAAATGAGAAATGAGTCATGTCTAGGTTCTTCATGAAAATGCCTCCAGGTTCTGTACGCTTTACAAAGAAAAAAACGTGGCGCCATCAGTTTGGGAGTTTCATCCTATGCAGCGGGACAAAGCTTCGTTTCGGTTATCTTCGTCTGTCTCATCTCTCTGGTCTGCAACTTGCAAATGTGACAAGAATGCCAAAAGAGAAGGAGGCAAATACTTTGTCAAAAGTATGAGACAGTCAGAGGCTTAAGCATAAGGACGAAATAAAATTTTACAGCCACTGTCTGGGCCTCTACAGTTAACCAACCTCAGATGAAAAATCCCTTGTTAAACATGATTTGATTTATACAAATTAAGCTAAAATGTCAAAGCAGCTTTCAAGCTTCCTTCCAAAATAAAATAAGAAGCACATGCGAACCAATAATCAAGCATTCCCGAATTATTGATTAATAAGACGAGGAACAACCTTTTGCATAAGCAGACCAGTCGGTCTGAAGCGTTCAGGTGCGCTGGCATCATGGCTGACGCATCAGGCTTCCTTTCTGTCCAAGCATTCAGGAACATTAAAAGGTCGTTTGCAAAATAACATAGCATCAATCATTTCACACTTAGAGAAATTATTCACAAATGGACAGCTTTCAGGACAGCTGCAAGATCTCCAAGGAGTGATCACCACCGCAAGTTCACCCCGAGGTCACATGCTGCAGTCTGGTAAAAAAAAAAAAAAGTCAAGAGCAATATCGCAGACGCTTCAGGCCTCACTCAGCATGTCAAATGTTTTATTTCATGACTCTACACTTGGGGGGATTTAAAAAAAAGCACAATTTCCAGAAGAAGTCCTGAAAGAAAAGTTGTCTGCAAAAAGACGTTAAAAAAAAAAAAAAAAAAAAACAAAACATCAGGCTTTTGGAAAAAAAAAAAAAAAACTTTGAATGGACATATTTGGTACCAAATGCTAAAGTCACGATATTAGCACAAACACTAAACACCTGTCAAACACAGAGTTGGAGGGGCTGATGGCTTGGGCTCGCATTGCCTGCTTCCAGAATGTGAACGTTTACAATAGTTCCTGCATGTCCAAGGGAAGCGGTTCTCTGGTTCCGGTCCTCTGGGTCCATTGCATGAGTTAGAACGAGCCCTGCCCTAACACATCTGATGCTAATGATTCTCGGCATGCAATAAAATACTGCACCTTGCAGTGACCCCCTTTTTTAAAAAAACAAAACAAATCAACACGGTAACAACTACTCCTTGCAGTAAAGTCCTGCCCTTAAAACCAGAGGGTTGGGGACCACTGTTCAAGGGTCAAATGCAAGAGCTGCTGAAACTGGGTCACATGGCAGGGCCACGATCCCAACCACACTTGAAACTATTGGACAGAATTGCCTGGGAAATCGAAGCATCAGTATGTTGAAATCTCCCACTCAGACTCCAGACCTAAACCAGATTGAAATTCTGTGGTATTTTAAAAGACCTGTGAAAAGAACAAATGCCAACAAGCCTCATTAAAGTGAAGCAATGCTGTAAAGTAAAGTAGAGCACATAATGATGCGAGGGACCCAGTACGGTCACGGGGAAGGTAAAGATGCTGCTGCAGCCGCTGTTTAAAAGAGCTGTTGATTTTTTTTTTTTTTGCATTGCTAGGATTTGAGCAATCAGCAACAAGAAACATTCTTCTGCAGTTTTATTTGCCGTTTATCAGGGTTTTATAAATATATCACTTTTTCCACTTTCTGTCATGTTGCAACTATAAGCCTAAATTTTTTTTATTTACTGGAAATCTATGTGAGAGACCAACACAAAAACAGTGCGCAATTGTATCCACTGGCTCCTGCAGTTCTGCTCAATTCTCATCCCCCATAAACGCTCCATCTGGGATTTCTCCCCCCGACGAGCTCGATTTGAGTTGAATATCAAAAACGCCCAATCGGCGAACAGAACGTGGAGTTGTGAATGACTTGCCTCCGTTTTCCGCGCTGGTTTTGGGGACTGTAGTCTGCCTCTGGTTATAGTTTGGCAACGGCAGTGGAGGAAGTGAACGAAGCCATTCAAGTCCTGTGACTACGCTTCAAAAATTTTGAGCAAATAAAGTCGGAGCCAGAGGAACCTATGAGACATTTTTTTATTTGCTGGCAAAGATGCCATGGTCGTACTCCGCATGGGTCTGTTTATGTTCCGGTAAGCTACATTGTGCAAGTATAGACAATTGGGTAAAATCAGATAATTTAAAACTTCAACAGAGTCCACACCTCCAGAAAGAAATCATTTCTCAGTAGCTGAGAGTCTAGACCTCTGAATGATTCTCGAGCTGTAGGGGCCGATGTCCTGCTGGAAGGTAAATTTCCACGTCTCCAGTCTTTGTCAGTATCTCAACAACTTTCTTTTCTTAGTATCGCCCTCTATTTACAGCTCCTATCATCGTCCTATTAACTTTGACGAGCTTCTCTGCCACTTCTGAAGAAAAGAATCCCCACGGCATGATGCTGCCACCACCATGTTTCAAAGTGTGTCTGACACACACTTTGAAACACGAAGGTTCTGAGTAGCATTGCTGTTTAAGCCAGACAATTTCCTGGCTAGAAAGCAACATTCTTGTCCTATCTGATCAGAGCTCTTCTTCCTCTTGTTTGCTCTCTCCCCAAGCAGGAATTCTGATTGCCTTTTTTTTTTTTTTTTTTTTTAACAAATTACAGCCAGATTCATGGAGTGCACGACTAATGTTGTTCTGTTCACACTGTCTCCCCCTGAGGGTTGGAGATCTCTGCATCTTCTCCAGAGTTGCAAGCCTGACCGTCTAGAGTTTTTCTGAACGCTAATTCCTCTGGCAGGCTTGAAGCTGATCTACCTTCTTTCCATTTTCACATGACAGATTGACCAGCTTGTTCAGAGCCTGGGATATTGTTTTACAGATTAACCCTGCTGCCTCAAACTTTGCCACAAGTGAAGAGCGGATTTATCACGTGTGTTTCTTGGACGTCGCGACGCTGTTTGTTCGCTTTCTGTTTCCCATCGAAACTTCTGCAGCCTTAACAACTGCATTCATACTGAGATTAAATTACAAACAGGCAAGGTTATCAAAAAGCTAAGTGGTTGTGCTGAATTTTTAAGGGGCTATTTGTATTGGTTAAAAAAAAACAAGAAGAAAATCGTGCATCATTTTTCTTTACAATCCCAATTAAATGTTTTGAAGTCTGTGGTTGTAATGTGTCAAAATGTGTAAAATGTAAGAAAGCTTACATGGTATGAATACTTTTGCAAGGCACCGTAAATAAGACTGGCTTGTCAAGCGTATTTTATATGACGGCAGACCAACCGCATGGTGCATACAAGTGAGAGCGCATTACAATGGAAATGTTTGTGTGGGTCTGGTCTTTGAACCAAACCGCTCACCATCATATTGTCTATAAAACTTTTTTTTTTTTTTTCTTCTTTTTTTGAGCAGATCCTGGCTGGCGGGCAGAGACTGGCTGAACTGTGTGACTTTATTGGGAAAATTAGAGTAAGTGGTGCGGTGTACAGCATGTGTTACTGACAGCGGAATTTATTTACTGGCCTTGGGGAGACGTTCCTCAGTTACGTTGTGGCTGCTGAAAAGCTAATCCTCGTAGTAAATCATGACATTATGCATTCACGCAGCTAAAATTATCCTCTGAAGGTCGGACACTAATTGTCGCCGGGGTTTGGCTGAATCCTGACAAAAGTCCTAGCAATCCACAGGCGGACAAACATCCAGATAAACATAGTTCCATTACTCTGACCACTTCACACGGCCCCTTGACAATGTCCAAACATTGCAATTTCAATTTGCATGCTCTGAATCATTACACAAAATGCAGGTATTTTAGGTAAGTTGAGATTGTTTTATTATTTTTAACACAGTAATTGCAAGGCAAATGGTCTTAATTGTAACCCCGGCCTCTGAAATAAACAAGGCTAAAAAAACGAAAGTGGTGATTATGGTTTTCTTCGGGCCTGATGTGGGATTTGTGAAGCCGCTGCCAGCTGCCTTTTCATGTCACTGTTTTCGAGCTCCTGCCCAATATAGACACACTGAATCACTCATCAGAGCACATGCCTTAATGGAGGATAGTTCTGTGCAGCTCAGGAGAGATGCTGGATCCATCTGCCTCGCCTCCCCCTGTGGAATGTTCCCTATGCTGCGCGCGCCGCAATTACCCTAAAGTACGGTGATGAATAGTGGAAAAACTGGTTTTAACAAATTATATTTATCAGTGCTTCTTTTTTTCTTCCACCCCACAAAACAGTTTAAATCACTGCAGCGAACCAGGAGACATGCATAAATGCCATTATACGACACGAAGTGCTTTAGTGCTTGGGCTGGTTCGTGCTGGGTAGAAAGCAAAGCCAGCGGTCTCAGATCGCTGCTTCTCCTGATAGGAATCTTAAATGCCTTGAGGTCCTTTAAAGTGTTTACTTTTCTTTAAAAATTAGACCTAATTGGATGATACGAGCATAAAAGTAGCGCAATTGGACATTGACTAAGTTTGTGGACAGGACTTGGACACCAGGCCAGTGTTTTAATGCCTTCTACATTAAGATGTTTATCTGTCAGTCAAGTCAAAGGCAGAGTTTGATGGATTGCAGAGGGAAAGTGAAGTTAAAGCTCTCTAATTAGGGGAATGCAGTTGCTTGGACCAATGGCTCCTGAACCAATTTAATACGTGGCAACGCTGAGGAAGAACTCGGCTGGTGGAGGCAAAATACATCATTTGTTTCACTTGATAAGCAGCAAGAATATATGGTGGCATATATGTTGTAATTAAACCAGAAAGAAAGACATATGTCAATTGACAGTCGATTCCTAGTAGTCAATTTTTATTCAGTCATATTTAGTGTTTTTATGTATCTCTAATTAAGTAACAAATGGCAAACGGCCTGTACTTTTATATACATTACACATAGTCATTCACATACACTCTGCAAAATCACAAATTCTTACCCAGTTTTTTTTTTTTTTCCTCTAACTTCCAGTGCAAGAAATATCATGTTGAGCCTGCACTACCTTAACTACCTGTTACTACTAAATAAGACAAAACTAACTTACAATGAACTTTTCAGCAGCCTACAGGAGGTTACAACTCCTTACTATTTATTTTTGTTTATCAGCTTTTTTTTTTTTTTTTTTACATATAAAATGGGAAAAAAATATGAAAAACAAAAACAACCGAGACAGACAGATCCAAGGGCTTCACATTGAATACAGAACTTTCAATATTACAGTGTTAGTTTTGAGGGTGCCGACATTTTTAGTCTGGCGTGTGCGTTTGTCGCAGGGTGCACAAAATGACCGATTCTTTGTTTTTGTTCAAGCTACTATCAGGTTGGTTGGAAATGGAGATGGTAGCGAGAATACTCAGCAGGACTCATTCGCCTGTAGAAAACAGGTGTTGCTCACTCAGTCACAACCAGAATACCATATTTTGTGAAGTATCTGCTTTTTATTTAAACCTGGAGTGAATTTGTAGTAAACATTGCAATGCTGGCGATGTGCTCCACCCACCTAACTTCAAGAAAAGAGAAAAGATGCCCTGCAAAAGCTTCAGCAGTATGAATAATTTTGGTGCCACAGTCTCTACAACCCGATAAGCAAAGAACCAATCACTGCTAATCATTCACATTTAGCTGAGAGTCAATGCCGCTGATATTTTAACCCATCGTAACCTGGACAACGTGCGTCTTTTCATGTGGCTCGTCTTTAATGCCACTGGGGCATTTATAAATTGTGAACAAGGTTTCCAATATAAAGTTTCTCACAATACTAAATTTAAAATGTATTAAAAAAAAATAACGAATAAAATTTCGCAATTATCCATTTGAACAACATCCAATACACCTTTTTTTTTGTGCAAAGGGTTTGGATACGTTTTCTTCATTTATTATTTCAGCATAGCAGTCTATATTCATTGAGCGCCAAAATAAGAAGCTAAATTATCACAAGCTGATGCCATTTCCTGAGGTCCAATTAATCGTCTGTGACATGCTTCGATTTTTAAACACACTCGATGGAATGTAAAATACCTGGCCTGACAGCTCATATTTGCACGCACTGGAAGCCGACTAACTGGCATGTTAAAGCTCATATTCTTTAATTACCCTAGGACTTCTGGTTCTGACAGTACGTACCGATCTCTCTGTCAGGCGCAATCTCATCAAAATGAATCTGTTAAAACACGCTGAAGTTCATAAAACGCTATGCCAACAAAACAGGGAAACCTTGGCAAACCAGTGCAGATTTTCTAAAAATACCAACTGCATCGGTTTGAGGACCAACACTGAAATTATTGAAGCATCATATTTGTGGGTAATGAGAGTCCGTTCAAGTAAACATGCGCTACCGTTTTTGGTAACCGCCTCGATTTTTCACAAATGCTCTAGTGAATGTCAGGGTGGAGATTAATAGAGTAGGAAGCTAACCGGCTTTAAAAGCCAAAGATAAAGTTAGCATTTCATTATCGTTTGCAAAAGGAAACTGGCACAGCGAGCACATGCTGCTTTATCAAAGAATGAGCAGAAGCAGAGCAAACTGGCTGTGGTGATTCAGGAATTTGGATTCCCTCCTCTACAGATTGCCTTTCCTGAACTAAAAACTAAGATTTTAAACCCTTAACCCGCAACATATTTTCCTGAAATAATAACAAAACTAGCATTTATAAGCACACATTACCACTTGGCTCCACTGTATAATTTGAAGAGATATAGATATATACACAAAAAGTGTGTGTTTCATAAACTACAAGTTTCCAGTTTATTTTTGTGCACATCCACTTTGTGTCCCATTATAGCATTCAGTGTGAACTTGAACTTCAACATTTTATATATGGCTTTATTGGTTCACGTCATTTGTCTTTACAACATCGTCTTACCACAACATTTAAATTGAGATCTAGACTCTACCTGGACAATTTCAACAACCCAGTTGTTGTTTTCCAGCTATGATTTGCTGTTGCGTTTGGTCCTGCACACAACCCACTTTAGGCTGAGCTAAGCTGTCAGAGAGATGACCCAAATTTGACTGCAGAATACTTTTCATATGTAGTTCATTGTTTGTGTATGATGTAAGATGTTTAAGCGCTTTGTCTGAAATCTAACTCAAACCATCAGTTCTCCACCACTGTGCTTGACAAATGGTAAGTTGTGTTTGCGATGAAAGGTTGCGCTGAAGTTTGTTTACATCCGACATGATGCTGTACAGTATTTCCAAACATCTCCGCTTTGGCCTTGGTCTTGTGGTTCATTGGGAGGGAGTTTGAGGTCTGTTCTGGGAGTCCACTGTCACCTCCAGAAGTCTTAAGCGGACCCCACGCGGACACCGGTGTCCTCATGGACCCGTAAGATAACATGCAATGGTTTTCTGGGTGAGAGTCAATTAGACTCTCATGGTAGAATCACACGGTCCGCAGCAGCGGAGCGTGTGATTCTACTCCTGCCTGTATGCAGACTCGACATTGTCCTAGTTAGCAGTGGCGTCATCTGCCAGTTTCAGGAGTTTCAGAGACGGGTCCACTGATGTGCAGCCATTTGAGCAAAGACAGAAGAGGAGCAGAGAAAGGACGCACCCCTGGGGGGAATTTCTGCTGATGGAGAAGATGTTCTGTAGCCTCTCCAGCTCCTGCTGGTCAGTCAGGAGGTTGGTGATCCACTAGCAGGTGGAGGCTGGCGCTGTGAGTTCGGTGAGCTTCTGGTGGAGGGTGTCTGCATTTAAGGTTGAGCTAAAGTCCAAGAACAGGATCCTGGCGTACATCCCTAGGTAATCAAGCTGGTGCAGGATGAAGGGTAGTCACAGGTTCGTTCTATCATCCAGCGACCTGCTTGTTCAGTAAAGAGTTTGCACAGGTAACAAGGGGGGGGGGGCTGTGATGTCCTTCAAATAGTTTGGCAGCAGTCACTCAAAGGATTTCATGACCTCAGAGGTCAGGGCTAATGAGCAGGACTAGTGACCTCATTTAATCCTGTAATGGTGTGTTTCTTGTGTGACCAGGATGATGGTGGAGCATTTCAAGTAGGAAAGAAACTTCACAAAGCTCCAGAGAGTTGTTAAAGATCTTAGTAAACATGGGGTCAAGACATTTGGCTCTGAACGAGCCCATTCAGGTCTTCCTCAGAGATCCTCAGCACAGTCTGGGAGTCTGAGAAGAGGAGAGTGGTTGGTGTCTGTATAGGCTTCTTTAATTTCTTTTTTTTTGTCAGAGGGAGATGTGAACGAGTTTGAGGGAAGAGTAAAAGAATAGTGGAAGTTGTTGAGGTCATCTGTCAGGTGAAGAATAGAGAACAGAAAACTTTCCCCTGGAAACTCTTATCAGCAAACCAGGTTTAATTGTCCAGTTATGAACATTAAGTTAAGTAGAGCACAAGATAAAGCTCTTTGGTTTTAGCAATGTCTCTGAGCATTGCACCAGTCTAATTCTTCAGTCCTAGGCGGTCCACTTCAGAGGAGACGATCCCCTGTTTTAAACGATTTCCATTTAATATTTTTTCTTACCATTTGATAATGGACTTCCAATTGGTTGGGAAAAACCCTGATAATTATTTAGATTTCTGACTTCTGGTGAATATAACATAGTTTACAATCGAGAGGATATAAACACAGAGACTGGAATTCATCTTCTTGAGCATTAAATGTGAGATAAGATTAAAAACCAAATCTGAACCTTACATTCTTATTTAAGTTGAAGGTCCCCAGCAAAAGTGGCAAATTTTTTGTTTTTGAGTTTTTTTCCACTAGCTTTTACCTTCCATATTTAAATGCATAGATTCAACCATAGCAAGTGATTAAAAAAAGAAAACCTCCATTGTTGAATGGTAATTTCAGGATCACTTAGCAGCACAGCAGACTCCGCTTCCAGGAACCGAAGTCTAATCTGGATTATGTTTAGCACTGTTTCCAGTAACTTGAAGCAAAAATAATAATGAAAAAAAATATTACCTCCCAAGGTAAGTTAAATTTGCTTTTCATTCACTCCTTTAAACAAAGAGTGCATACAGCAGTTTAACTCTCTCTGGTCCTATCGAGACAGGGGAAATGTAAGATTAATGGCTTCGTGATTCTGTCGAGGAGACTGCTTTTCGTCATTCAGAGGGCCCTTTTTAATCTCACTGCTTTATTAAAACACTTTATGAGTGACATAGATTCAGAAATCAATGTGGGAGCCTTTAAATTTAGTACAGAAGCTGTCTGGGCTAAATAAAAAGGAAGTTAATTGAAATCCATTCACTTTATATTCAAGCTAGTTCTTATTGCCACATAAAACGTAAACCAACTCATAGGATTTCATTATAATAGTGGAAACCTGATTCTGGCTCAGATGTGTTTTTGAGCAAATTAAATATAAAAAGTTGGCTGTGTCATTTTATGTTGAAAATAATCTCATACAGCAGCCATTCTTGCTCCTCTAGGACATTTATTTCTGGCTACAAGGACCGAATGTGGCTATTTTTTAGTTGGTCTTTGATTAACGATAACCTTTGATAATGTATGGACCATAAAAGACATCCTTCGAAGGAGTGCAGTGAATCCTTGGCGTTGGTGGGGTTCACAGCCCATGTTAATAGTTAAAACACTAAATTTATCTCAACATGCATTAACACACACAGTGCAAACCATATCTTCTGTTTGTCTTTGCTCTTTGGGGTTACAGCCAATCAGCATCTAGGAAAATAAATGGCAGCCCTGGATTGGCTGCTTTGCACATCTCATCCAGCAGCATGTTAGCTAGCATTAATGTAGACATTTCAGTTTCCCAAGCTGCATACTTCATATATATATATATATATATATATATATATATATATATATATATATATATATATATATATATATATATATTTGCAAGCAGGCGGATTTTCAGCAACTATATTGGAATTTTGTTCCACAGAAAAAAAAAAATCTGTGAATAGGTGAATCTGTAAGTGCTGAACCATGAAATAGGAAGTGTCCGCTAAAGCGCAGCCATTTGTTTGAAAGACAGTCCCCTAATCAAGTGGGGAGACATAAAACGTGGAGAGCAGAATAATTAGTCGAGCTTGACTTGAAACGATTGCACCACCACTTTTTTCTGCCAATTGTCTTCATTTTAATAGGAAGGAAGAATAGAAGGGTAATTATTTACTGCTTCAGGTGAGGTTGTAGCATTTGAACTAGAGCATAGCTGTGTTTTTTTTGTTTTTCACTGGCTTCACAGCAACGTCTTTGAAATCAACGGGACAATTTAGCAGCACTAGGATCCACCTGCGCTGATGAAAATGCACCGAGTCTTCATCTTACATTTGAATGTCCTGGATCTCTGATAAATATTTGAGCCTAACCCTAATATGAAGAGGTTATAAAATTGATGGGGGTTACCATTACCCGTTTGCCAGTTCAATTGAGATTCGCTACAGCAGGCTGGTGGTGACTAAGGAATCGCTAACTTTATTTAGGTAAGTTATGTTAATAAAACAGATGTCATTATTGCATACTGACTCGCCAAAAAACAAAAATTAAATGTATGTTTTATGATGTACTCCTTTTATGTGTTTAGTAACAACAATAAATTGAACAGAAAATACAAATCATGTCTTTATTATATATATATTTCTGTCAGCTGACCTCCATTCACCTGGTGAAAAATGGGGTAAATTTAGAAACAAATGAATGACAGAAAGGAAATAATCGGCGCTGTGACACGTTCTGATGTGAACCGGGAGCTCAGATTCAGGTTAAGGTTAGATGGATGCAGTGAGGTCATCTTGGACCAACAATTAGAAAAAGACTGAGAGCATTTGAGGGCTGTCCCCAAAATGAACTTTATTCAATCAATTAACTCTATTATGTTCATCTGGGATTCGTGCCATGTTCTTAGTCTCCGCAGGAACCAAGCACTCAGCTGAAACGCCAGGACAACTGGGAGAAGCGTTCATTTCCTGCTGACCACAACAATAAATGACCACATTTAAGATGGATGCTCTTAATACAGAAACTATCAAACAAAGATATGTCAGAAATCACATTGTCCATGTTGACATTCCTATTTGGCGATGGCCCAGGCTATGCAAGTGGATTTTCATTAAAGATGCTTTTTTAACAGCAAGCAAAAAAATGTCTGAAATCGTACATTCAAGCTGGTCCTTACGCAGTTTTATTTGGGACAAATAAGCATTTAATCACTGTGTTCTTGCTTATCGTCACTTATGAAAAGCAAAAGTATTCTTAGAGACACCTTTTAATGGTTATCTGACCAATAAACTAAACAAGAAAACTTTAATAAAAGGTTTAAAGATATAGTTTTTTAAGATAGTTTTGGTACTAATGTAAAGAAAACTGACGACAGTTTACGATCTTTAAAGAACCGTCTGTGATGCCACAAAACAATGAATGTTTGGATAACAAGGATTCTTCCTGATCTAACTGGGATTTTTTTTTGTTTTTATAATATCAAAATCATACCGCTTGCATTGAGTGACATTACAATACCCACAATGCTTTCATTTTGAAATTTCAAATAAAAAATTAACAGAAAGCTTGCCTTTTTAAAAAAAAATATTCTAACAATATTGACAACTCTGGATGATCTCACTTTCTTTATTTGTAGCGTTTTATTTTCTAAATTCCACATCAAAAACAATTGAAACTTGAGTGACTTTTACCTGGAGGCATCCCGCATTAAGACTACCAGTAGTTCATTTTTGTCCTCTGTAGAGGACATTTCTAAACTTGAATATCTCCCACCCACTGCATACTACTGAATTAATTCCTTTTGGTATCTCGAGAGGACACTTAGGGCTTTTCAGTGATACCACTTGTGAAGGGGTGGGACTTTTGTACATACCTTTTTCTCATTCATAAAAATGGCTTTCATCAGTATAAGCACAATTTATGGGAAGAGAATATTCTAAATAAGTCTCTTGGCAGCATATTAAAACATTCTATGAATTATTTTGACTGTATTTTATCGTAGTATTTAAAAGTTGAAAAATTGTCCTCTGTAGTGGACATTTTCTGTTTTTTTTCCTGTATCCATCAACCCATCCATCCATTCACCCACCCACTTATTCATCAATCCATCCATTCTCCCACCAACCCATCCATCCATCCATTTTCTTTTACACCCTTGTCCCTTAGTGGGGTCAGGAGGTGCTGGTGCCTATCTCCAGCTAACGTTCCGGGCGAGAGGCGGGGTCACCCTGGACAGGTCCCCAGTCTGTCGCAGAGCAACACAGAGACATACAACCATGCACACACACACTCACACCTAGGGAGAATTTAGAGAGGCCAATTACCCTGACAGTCATGTATGTGAACTGTGGGAGGAAGCCGGAGTACCTGGAAAGAACCCACCATGCACAGGGAGAACATGCAAACTCCATGCAGAAAGACCCAGGGCCAGGAATCAAACCTAGAACCTTCTTGCTAGGCAACAGTGCTCAGTTTTGTCAATGTCAAATTCATTCTTATGTTGATGTTTGGATATTTTCTTTGGGACAAACTGGTGGCCATTAAGGTTCAATTTCAAATGTATGGGGTTCCGATGTCCACTGTAGTGGACACATCATATTTCAAAATTAAAAACTTTTTTTTCCCAAAAAAATGTTTTCAGTATTCTAATTATCTCATAAAGATTGTGAAATAAAAAAAAAAGGTGATTGGACAATATTTTTTTTTTCCTGGTAGTCAGCTGCTTCTGGATGCAGCTTCATTCTTCTGCTTTTCCGCAAGCCTGCAGTAACCACAGAGCTGCGGTGCAGAAAACAGGAAACCGTCTTCTATAAGCTGTGATGATTACACTTTTGTGTTGAAAGCAGGGACCATTGGGGACTGCGCATGATTTGGGAGGAAAACCGCTTTCTCGGGCTGAGGCTTTTGTCAGGCAGGCACATTTAGAGGATTTCCTCGAGGCAGAGTCTCAAGGGATTCAGTGAAGGTGAGTCAATTATTATGCCAGATATTGGAGAAATAGTTAAAAAAAAAATCTCCCTCGTGGTAGAGTGATATAGCAAGCTTCAACCAACTACCAAGAATTAGCTTATGGAGTTGTGTTGTTGTCTGGTCCACATGCTAATCCGGCTTTCAGTTTATAGCAAAACTGAACTTGTTTAAGAACCATCTCTTTTACCTTGTTGAGATCATGAGAGGATCTTAGTGCAGAATCATGGGCAGCAGGGTGCCTGGCTAAGGAACGTCACGTCATTAAACTGTGAAGCAACCAACACAA